>NC_047117.1:1879805-2080821 GCF_902500255.1 Thalassophryne amazonica | reverse complement strand
ACCTAACAAAAAGACAGGAGGCAGAGCTGGAGGTGGCAGAGCTGAAGATGTTGAGATTCTCTTTGGGAGTGACAAGAATGGACAAGATTAGGAATGAACATATCAGAGGGACAGCTCAGGTGGGACGGTTTGGAGACAAAGTCAGAGAGGTGAGATTGAGATGGTTTGGACATGTGCAGAGGAGGGACCCAGGGTATATAGGGAGAAGGATGCTGAGGATGGAGCCACCAGGCAGGAGGAGAAGAGGGAGACCAAAGAGGAGGTTCATGGATGTGCTGAGAGAGGACATGCAGGTGGTTGGTGTGACAGAGGAAGATACAGAGGACAGGGTGAGATGGAAACGATTGATCTGCTGTGGCACCCCCTAATGGGAACAGCCGAAAGACAAAGAAGAAGAGCATTATTAGTTCTTATTACTATTATTGTTGTTGCTATTATTATTATTAATATATAAATAAAAATAAATTTAAAAATATTACAATTTGTAATACACTTGACTCTTTTATGACAACAAACGCTGAGCCATTAATTATTATACAGAAAACAAATGCACACAAACATGCCGAGATGCGAACAGCTTAATGCTAACTTTAACATCGAAAACACCATATGGGACGCCATATGGGAAAACGCCATATGGGACCAATGCTAACGCATTTTAAGTTATAAAATACATCTGTCAACTGTTTCAGAAGAACATAACAGGTCAGTTTAACATAAAAAAGGTAACTATTACTCAGACATATGCTCTTTAGGGTTTTAGCGGGAAAAATTAAGATAAAGTGAAATAAAACAAAGAACCAACGAAGCAGCACATCAAAGCACTGCTTCATTGGTTCAAGGTTCAAAGCAAAGCCGCGCTGCAGAAACGGATGATTTTAGACCTGCTGCAGCGCCTGTAATCAATGTAGAGAAATGATCATTTTCCCGACAAACACCCCCAAAAACAAGATACACTCTGAAGAACTGATAAGGGAATTGTTAAGCAAAAAGGTTATCGATGTCGGTGGATCGAATCATTTCTTAACGATACCCAAAAAGAACCTGTTCCCGATACCCATTCCTAGTCACAGGTCACCTGTCTATCTGTCCATCACCCATCTGTCACAGGTCACCTGTCCATCTGTCCATCACCCATCTGTCACAGGTCACCTGTCCATCTGTCTCTCACCTAAGATAATTTAAGTATCTTATCTTGGAAAGAATCAAGTTTATCCCACAACGAGGAAAATCACTAGTTGTAGCACTAAGTTATAAATAAAAAAATATTTACATTAAAGAAAGGTGACTAAAGTATACTGACATGTTTGCTGGTGGGTGCATAAATAGACACACGACCAAGGAGGACACATCCAGGCTGGACAAACTGATCAGGCGGGCTGGCTCTGTGGTTGGCATGAAGCTAGACTCTGGTGACGGTGGCATAGAAGAGAACACTGGACAAACTGCTGGACATTCTGGATAATGCCAGTCAGCCTCTGCACACTGAGACCAACAGACTGAAAAACTGTTTTGTCCCTCAGACAGTAAAGTAAAGTTTGCAATATAAATACTGGTCAGTATTGGTTTACTGGCTCCTACTGTTGCTGTCCTTCCCGTCCTCTGTCTTCCTTGTACAACTCCTCACTCAGAGGGAGGAGGAGTAACAGGAAGACAGAGGACGGGAAGGACAGCAACAGTAGGAGCCAGTAAACCAGTACTGACCAGTATTTATATTGCAAACTTTACTTTCACTTCCGATACTCTGTGTGCATCTTACCCTGTGTGCTGCTATATAATGCTGCTGAGTGCGTCATCCCAAGGGATCAATAAAGTTCTATCTAATCTAATCTAGTTAATAGTACAAAATCAGCAGGTGGTTATGGTGCTAAAACATTTTGAGGTATTATACATTCTGACTGCCCGTTGGAATTAATGACCTGCGGAGGCACTCTGTTTTGCACAGAGGGTTCAGCAGTCTGTTACTGAAGGACCTACTTCAGGCCCCCACAGTCCACAAAGTTGGTGATGACCTTCCTGTACTCCAGATTGTTTCCCTCAGACACATGTCCAACGATGGCTGTGTCATTGGAAAACTTCTGGAGGTGACAACTGTCCGTGCTGTAGCTGAAGTCTGGTGTGTACAGTGTGAAGAGGAAGAGAGAGCACTGTGCCCTGTGCGGCCCCTGTGCTGCACACTACCACATCAGACATACAGTCACAAAACCTCACATACTGTGGTCTGTTGGTGAGGATGTCACCTGTCCACGTGTCTGTCACCTGTCCACATGTCTGTCACCTGTCCACATGTCTGCCACAGAGTGAACATGTTCTGCTGTCCACATGTGATGATGTTCACCTGACTAAAGACATTTTTAGGATGACCTGCAGACCCTTTCTGGCCACCTGTCACATGTGGGACCAGAGACATGTTTGTGCCGGAGTCGGTGCTGGTCGTACCGGTTTGATGTCACGGTGCAGGAAGCCCACAGAGTGAATGGCCTCGATGGACTCCAGGATCTGCTTGCCAAGCCGCAGGGTGGTGCTCATGGTGAAGGTGCCCCTGGGCTGACTCCTCCGCAGGTCTGCCAGATTACGGCCCTGAAAGCATGCAGGAATTCATCCAGTTACAGGACACGAGAAGCCAAACCCCCTTTTAGGGTGACTGCCAATCAGAGGTTATGGAAGACTGAAATGTGATCAACATTTGTAAGATTAAAACGCATTAACAGAAACGACTTTAACTCTAAGAGCCTGATGGAGATCACAGACTGTGATAAACTGAGTGGGCTTTGCAAATGTTTGTGCGTTGGGGTGGAAACAATTTTGTGGGTGATTTACTGAGATAATCACACATATGACAGCAGGCAGAAACGTGACGTAGTCAGTCGTATGCAAATGTGGATTTTGTGCGTGTTAATGGGTGTAAGCACCAAATTAAATACAATCAGCCACTTGCAGTTGTGAACCACATGCTTCATTATGTGCAAACTCTGCCACATCACCGAGCGTGTTCACGTGCTGGCAAATAACGGCATTTAAGCAAACTGGTTAATAATAACACTTTGTCCTGCCAGTGGAATACACACAGACAGCTGAGCACTCAGACAGCTGTGCTCGCAGACAGCCGTGCCCGCAGAGCACGCAGACAGCAGAGCACGCAGACAGCAGAGCACGCAGACAGCTGAGCACGCAGACAGCAGAGCACGCAGACAGCTGAGCACGCAGACAGCTGAGCACGCAGACAGCTGAGCACGCAGACAGCTGTGCTCGCAGACAGCCGTGCCCGCAGAGCACGCAGACAGCAGAGCACGCAGACAGCAGAGCACGCAGACAGCTGAGCACGCAGACAGCTGAGCACGCAGACAGCAGAGCACGCAGACAGCAGAGCACGCAGACAGCTGAGCACGCAGACAGCTGAGCACGCAGACAGCTGAGCACGCAGACAGCTGAGCACGCAGACAGCTGAGCGTGCAGACAGCTGAGCACGCAGACAGCTGAGCGTGCAGACAGCAGAGCACGCAGACAGCTGAGCACACAGACAACTGCCTGATGAACCCAGTATCCGACCAGCCAATCACAAACTCCACCATAAACAGGACCAGAGCCTGACACGGAATAACCGGCAGCGGGTCCTGAGCTGACTCACCTGAAGCTGCATCACTACATAGTTGAATTTATCGTTTCTCCCACAGCCAATAAACTTGCAGACATGGTTCTTACCTGAAGAAGGAAAAATCATCAGACTGCTGGCTTCATGTCATCACTGATGTTCAGGAGCGACAAACGCATGAGGTGTGTCTACACTCACCCTGTAGCTTCTTCAGCACTGCCACCTCCATCTTTAGCACCTGTTTGGGCTGCTGGGCCGACTCCACCTTCAGCGCCACATTCTCCCGCGTCAGCAGATCTAAAGCCTCGTAGATCTCCCCAAACCCGCCTCCGCCAATCTTCTTCAGCTGGGACCCACGCGCAAGCACGTACGCGCGCGTACACACACACACACACACACACACACACACACACACACACACACACACACACACACACACACGTGCCCACGCACACAAAAGCAGCATAAACAACTTCTCACAAAGGTTTGTTGAGTATGAACATCATTTAAAAAGTGAAAAACAAAAAAATTACAAAAAACCTTTTCAAGAGAAATAAAAGGTCTTTTTGCAAAAATTTTATAACATAAGATCAACAATAACCACGAAAACCAAATGTTGTTTTTATACTCAAAGTTGAGTTTATACTCAAAGTTACTCAATGCCTACATTAGCATTAGCGCACTGCATAAGCACCCCCCACCCCACCAGACTTTGGCCAACACCAGTTTACCTTCAGGTCCAACAGATCCACAGACCACGTGGCCTCTATCACTCTCAGCCACACTGAAAGCCCCAAAACATACATCAGGAAGCTGTTTGTTGATGTTAGCTCGGCATTTAACTCCATCAGTCCCAGCCAACTGGCCACCAAACTGCAGACACTGCAATTCAATTTCAATTTCATTTCATTTATACAGCACCAAATCACAACAGAGTTGCCTCAAGGTGCTTCACACAAGTAAGATCTAACCTTACTAACCCCCAGGAGCAAAAGCGGTAAGAAAAAACTCCCTCTGAGGAAGAAACTTCAAGCAGACCAGACTCAAAGGGGTGACCCTCTGCTTGGGCCATGATACAGACACAAATTACAAAACAATTCACAAAACAAATATACAGGAAATGCTGTTGGTGCACAGGCCAGGAGGGTCGCCAACACAAATACCACACCCATCTCTGGATGAAGCTGCACCTCAAACAGAGAGAAAAAAAAAAACAGAATCAGGCAATAAAAACAAGAAAAACAGGAAATACTAAGGTGCTCGCCGACAACTAGCCCTAAGCTTCACTAAAAGACCCAAAATTTAAGTAAAGTTGAGGCCGCGGCCCGCTCAGTTTACTAATAAAATAAATTAAAAGATTAAAAATGTAGAACTATACTATGCCATTATGCTAGCCATATGAAATGGAAAATAAGTGCGTCTTAAGTCTGGACTTGAAAGTCTTCACAGAATCTGATTGTTTTATTGATGCAGGGAGATCATTCCACAGAACAGGGGCATGATAAGAGAAAGCTCTGTGACCCACAGACTTCTTATTCACCCTAGGAACACAAAGTAGTCCTGCACCCTGAGAACACAGAGCCCGGGCCGGTACATAAGGTTTAATTAGGTCAGCTAAGTAGGGAGGTGCCAGTCCATGAACAATTTTATAGACTAGTAGCAGAACTTTAAAATCTGATCTCTCTGGGGCAGGAAGCCAGTGAAGAGACGCCAAAATGGGTGTAATGTGGTCGAACTTTCTGCTTCATGTCAAAAGTCTGGCTGCAGCATTTTGAACCAATTGGAGGCCCCTAATGCTGGACTGCGGTAAACCAGAAAATAGAACATTGCAGTAGTCCAATCTAGAAGAGACAAAGGCATGGATCAGGGTCTCAACATCAGCCATAGACAGGATGGAACGAATCTTCACTATATTTCGCAGGTGAACACATGGGAGCACAGCGGTGTTCTGCTGTATCTGTTAGCTGTTTGAACTGAGCTGTTTGAGTTCTTTGAATTAACAGTCTTTTTCAAGACTTTTTTACTTTTTTACTTTTTTTTTTTACTTTTTCACCGTGCTCCAACGCCTAAGGAAGACCTCTAACGGTCGAAGCATCGCGACGGAGCTCTTTTATCAGCTGGCCTTCATCAGCGTTGGCAGGCTAACTAGCTTGCTAACGCTTTCGTTTTTATTTTTGTTTTATTTTTTAGCACTGTTGTCGTGCTGCTCCACAGCTTGCCTAGTGGATTTTTATTTTATTTTAGCACTGTTGTCGTGCGTTACCTGTGCTGCTCCACAGCCTGTCCAGTGGATTTTTATTTTATTTTTTAGCACTGTTGTCGTGCGTTACCTGTGCTGCTCCACAGCCTGTTCAGTGGATTTTTATTTTATTTTTTAGCACTGTTGTCGTGCGTTACCTGTGCTGCTCCACAGCCTGTCCAGTGGATTTTTATTTTATTTTTTAGCACTGTTGTCGTGTGTTACCTGTGCTGCTCCACAGCCTGTTCAGTGGATTTTTATTTTATTTTAGCACTGTTGTCGTGCGTTACCTGTGCTGCTCCACAGCCTGTCCAGTGGATTTTTATTTTATTTTTAGCACTGTTGTCGTGCGTTACCTGTGCTGCTCCACAGCCTGTTCAGTGGATTTTTATTTTATTTTTTAGCACTGTTGTCGTGTGTTACCTGTGCTGCTCCACAGCCTGTTCAGTGGATTTTTATTTTATTTTTTAGCACTGTTGTCGTGTGTTACCTGTGCTGCTCCACAGCCTGTTCAGTGGATTTTTATTTTATTTTTTAGCACTGTTGTCGTGCGTTACCTGTGCTGCTCCACAGCCTGTCCAGTGGATTTTTATTTTATTTTTTAGCACTGTTGTCGTGCGTTACCTGTGCTGCTCCACAGCCTGTTCAGTGGATTTTTATTTTATTTTAGCACTGTTGTCGTGTGTTACCTGTGCTGCTCCACAGCCTGTTCAGTGGATTTTTATTTTATTTTTTAGCACTGTTGTCGTGCGTTACCTGTGCTGCTCCACAGCCTGTTCAGTGAATTTTTATTTTATTTTAGCACTGTTGTCGTGTGTTACCTGTGCTGCTCCACAGCCTGTTCAGTGGATTTTTATTTTATTTTTTAGCACTGTTGTCGTGTGTTACCTGTGCTGCTCCACAGCCTGTTCAGTGGATTTTTATTTATTTTTTAGCACTGTTGTCGTGTGTTACCTGTGCTGCTCCACAGCCTGTTCAGTGGATTTTTATTTTATTTTAGCACTGTTGTCGTGTGTTACCTGTGCTGCTCCACAGCCTGTTCAGTGGATTTTTATTTTATTTTTTAGCACTGTTGTCGTGTGTTACCTGTGCTGCTCCACAGCCTGTTCAGTGGATTTTTATTTTATTTTTTAGCACTGTTGTCATGTGTTACCTGTGCTGCTCCACAGCCTGTTCAGTGGATTTTTATTTTATTTTTTAGCACTGTTGTCGTGTGTTACCTGTGCTGCTCCACAGCCTGTTCAGTGGATTTTTATTTTATTTTTTAGCACTGTTGTCGTGCGTTACCTGTGCTGTTCCACAGCCTGTCCAGTGGATTTTTATTTTATTTTTTACCACTGTTGTCGTGCTGCTCCACAGCCTGCCTAGTGGATTTTTATTTTATTTTAGCACTGTTGTCGTGCGTTACCTGTGCTGCTCCACAGCCTGTCCAGTGGATTTTTATTTTATTTTTTAGCACTGTTGTCGTGTGTTACCTGTGCTGCTCCACAGCCTGTCCAGTGGATTTTTATTTTATTTTTTAGCACTGTTGTCGTGCGTTACCTGTGCTGCTCCACAGCCTGTTCAGTGGATTTTTATTTTATTTTTTAGCACTGTTGTCGTGCGTTACCTGTGCTGCTCCACAGCCTGTTCAGTGGATTTTTATTTTATTTTTTTAGCACTGTTGTCGTGCGTTACCTGTGCTGCTCCACAGCCTGTTCAGTGGATTTTTATTTTATTTTTTAGCACTGTTGTCGTGTGTTACCTGTGCTGCTCCACAGCCTGTTCAGTGGATTTTTATTTTATTTTTTAGCACTGTTGTCGTGTGTTACCTGTGCTGCTCCACAGCCTGTTCAGTGGATTTTTATTTTATTTTTTAGCACTGTTGTCGTGCGTTACCTGTGCTGCTCCACAGCCTGTCCAGTGGATTTTTATTTTATTTTTTAGCACTGTTGTCGTGCGTTACCTGTGCTGCTCCACAGCCTGTCCAGTGGATTTTGATTTTTTTTTTTTTTTTGGCGCTGTTGTCGTGCGTTACCTGTGCTGCTCCACAGCCTGTCCAGTGGATTTTTATTTAGCGCTGTTGTCGTGCGTTACCTGTGCTGCTCCACAGCCTGTCCTAGTGGATTTTTATTTGTTTAGCACTGTTGTCGTGCGTTGCCTGTGCTGCTCCACAGCCTGTCCAGTGGATTTTTATTTTATTTATTTTTAGCACTGTTGTTCGTGCATTACCTGTGCTGCTCCACAGCCTGTCCAGTGGATTTTTATTTTTATTTTATTTTTTAGCACTGTTGTTGTGCATTACCTGTGCTGCTCCACAGCCTGTCCAGTGGATTTTTATTTTTATTTTATTTTTTAGCACTGTTGTTGTGCATTACCTGTGCTGCTCCACAGCCTGTCTAGTGGATTTTTATTTTGTTTTAGCACTGTTGTCGTGCGTTACCTGTGCTGCTCCACAGCCTGTCCAGTGGATTTTGATTTAGCACTGTTGTCGTGCGTTACCTGTGCTGCTCCACAGCCTGTCCAGTGGATTTTTATTTTTATTTTATTTTTTAGCACTGTTGTCGTGCGTTACCTGTGCTGCTCCACAGCCTGTCTAGTGGATTTTTATTTTGTTTTAGCACTGTTGTCGTGCGTTGCCTGTGCTGCTCCACAGCCTGTCCTGTGGATTTTTATTTTTATTTTATTTTATTTTTTAGCACTGTTGTTGTGCGTTACCTGTGCTGCTCCACAGCCTGTCTAGTGGATTTTTATTTTATTTTAGCACTGTTGTCGTGCGTTACCTGTGCTGCTCCACAGCCTGTCTAGTGTCGGATTCCCTGTTTGGGAATCCGCTAGCTTAGCGTAGCTACTAGCTCTTAGCCGTTTTAGCATGGCGGCTTCTCCTGTCTCTCCCGTACTTTTCTGCTCTGGGTGTGAAATGTTTAGTTATTCCTCGGCCTCTTTTAGCAGTAACGGTACTTGTAATAAGTGCAGCTTATTCGTAGCTTTGGAGGCCAGGCTGGGCGAATTGGAGGCTCGGCTCCGCACCGTGGAAAATTCTACAGCTAGCCAGGCCCCTGTAGTCGGTGCGGACCAAGGTAGCTTAGCCGCCGTTAGTTCCCCCCTGGCAGACCCCGTGCAGTCGGGAAGGCAGGCTGACTGGGTGACTGTGAGGAGGAAGCGTAGCCCTAAACAGAAGCCCCGTGTACACCGTCAACCCGTTCACATCTCTAACCGTTTTTCCCCACTCGACGATACACTCGCCGAGGATCAAACTCTGGTTATTGGCGACTCTGTTTTGAGAAATGTGAAGTTAGCGACACCAGCAACCATTGTCAATTGTCTTCCGGGGGCCAGAGCAGGCGACATCGAAGGACATTTGAAATTGCTGGCTAAGGCTAAGCGTAAATTTGGTAAGATTGTAATTCACGTCGGCAGTAATGACACTCGGTTACGCCAATCGGAGGTCACTAAAATTAACATTGAATCGGTGTGTAACTTTGCAAAAACAATGTCGGACTCTGTTGTTTTCTCTGGGCCCCTCCCCAATCAGACCGGGAGTGACATGTTTAGCCGCATGTTCTCCTTGAATTGCTGGCTGTCTGAGTGGTGTCCAAAAAATGAGGTGGGCTTCATTGATAATTGGCAAAGCTTCTGGGGAAAACCTGGTCTTGTTAGGAGAGATGGCATCCATCCCACTTTAGAGGGAGCAGCTCTCATTTCTAGAAATCTGGCCAATTTTTTGGGATCCTCCAAACTGTGACTGTCTAGCGTTGGGACCAGGAGGCAGAGCTGTGGTCTTATACACCTCTCTGCAGCTTCTCTCCCCCTGCCATCCCCCTATTACCCCATCCCCGTAGAGACGGTGCCTGCTCCCAGACCACCAATAACTAGCAAAAATCTATTTAAGCATAAAAATTCAAAAAGAAAAAATAATATAGCACCTTCAATTGCACCACAGACTAAAACAGTTAAATGTGGTCTATTAAACATTAGGTCTCTTTCTTCTAAGTCCCTGTTGGTAAATGATATAATAATTGATCAACGTATTGATTTATTCTGCCTAACAGAAACTTGGTTACAGCAGGATGAATATGTTAGTTTAAATGAGTCAACACCCCCGAGTCACACTAACTGTCAGAATGCTCGTAGCACGGGCCGGGGCGGAGGATTAGCAGCAATCTTCCATTCCAGCTTATTAATTAATCAAAAACCTAGACAGAGCTTTAATTCATTTGAAAGCTTGTCTCTTAGTCTTGTCCATCCAAATTGGAAGTCCCAAAAACCAGTTTTATTTGTTATTATCTATCGTCCACCTGGTCGTTACTGTGAGTTTCTCTGTGAATTTTCAGACCTTTTGTCTGACTTAGTGCTTAGCTCAGATAAGATAATTATAGTGGGCGATTTTAACATCCACACAGATGCTGAGAATGACAGCCTCAACACTGCATTTAATCTATTATTAGACTCTATCGGCTTTGCTCAAAAAGTAAATGAGTCCACCCACCACTTTAATCATATTTTAGATCTTGTTCTGACTTATGGTATGGAAATAGAAGACTTAACAGTATTCCCTGAAAACTCCCTTTTGTCTGATCATTTTTTAATAACATTTACATTTACCCTGATGGACTACCCTGCAGTGGGGAATAAGTTTCATTACACTAGAAGTCTTTCAGAAAGCGCTGTAACTAGGTTTAAGGATATGATTCCTTCTTTATGTTCTCTAATGTCATATACCAACACAGAGCAGAGTAGCTACCTAAACTCTGTAAGGGAGTTAGAGTATCTTGTCAATAGTTTTACATCCTCATTGAAGACAACTTTGGATGCTGTAGCTCCTCTGAAAAAGAGAGCTTTAAATCAGAAGTGTCTGACTCCGTGGTATAACTCACAAACTCGTAGCTTAAAGCTGATAACCCGTAAGTTGGAGAGGAAATGGCGTCTCACTGATTTAGAAGATCTTCACTTAGCCTGGAAAAAGAGTTTGTTGCTCTATAAGAAAGCCCTTCGTGAAGCTAGGACATCTTTCTACTCATCACTAATTGAAGAAATTAAGAACAACCCCAGGTTTCTTTTCAGCACTGTAGCCAGGCTGACAAAGAGTCAGAGCTCTATTGAGCTGAGTATTCCATTAACTTTAACTAGTAATGACTTCATGACTTTCTTTGCTAACAAAATTTTGACTATTAGAGAAAAAATTACTCATAACCATCCCAAAGACGTATCGTTATCTTTGGCTGCTTTCAGTGATGCCGGTATTTGGTTAGACTCTTTCTCTCCGATTGTTCTGTCTGAGTTATTTTCATTAGTTACTTCATCCAAACCATCAACATGCTTATTAGACCCCATTCCTGCCAGGCTGCTCAAGGAAGTCCTACCATTATTTAATGCTTCAATCTTAAATATGATCAATCTATCTTTGTTAGTTGGTTATGTACCACAGGCCTTTAAGGTGGCAGTAATTAAACCATTACTTAAAAAGCCATCACTTGACCCAGCTATCTTAGCTAATTATAGGCCAATCTCCAACCTTCCTTTTCTCTCAAAGATTCTTGAGAGGGTAGTTGTAAAACAGCTAACTGATCACCTGCAGAGGAATGGTCTATTTGAAGAGTTTCAGTCAGGTTTTAGAATTCATCATAGTACAGAAACAGCATTAGTGAAGGTTACAAATGATCTTCTTATGGCTTTGGACAGTGGACTTATCTCTGTGCTTGTTCTGTTGGACCTCAGTGCTGCTTTTGATACTGTTGACCATAAAATTTTATTACAGAGATTAGAGCATGTCATAGGTATTAAAGGCATTGCGCTGCGGTGGTTTGAATCATATTTGTCTAATAGATTACAGTTTGTTCATGTAAATGGGGAATCTTCTTCACAGACTAAAGTTGATTATGGAGTTCCACAAGGTTCTGTGCTAGGACCAATTTTATTCACTTTATACATGCTTCCCTTGGGCAGTATTATTAGACGGTATTGCTTAAATTTTCATTGTTACGCAGATGATACCCAGCTTTATCTATCCATGAAGCCAGAGGATACGCACCAATTAGCTAAACTGCAGGATTGTCTTACAGACATAAAGACATGGATGACCTCTAATTTCCTGCTTTTAAACTCAGATAAAACTGAAGTTATTGTACTTGGCCCCACAAATCTTAGAAGCATGGTGTCTAACCAGATCGTTACTCTGGATGGCATTTCCCTGATCTCTAGTAATACTGTGAGAAATCTTGGAGTTATTTTTGATCAGGATATGTCATTCAAAGCGCATATTAAACAAATATGTAGGACTGCCTTTTTGCATTTACGCAATATCTCTAAAATCAGAAAGGTCTTGTCTCAGAGTGATGCTGAAAAACTAATTCATGCATTTATTTCCTCTAGGCTGGACTATTGTAATTCATTATTATCAGGTTGTCCTAAAAGTTCCCTAAAAAGCCTTCAGTTGGTTCAGAATGCTGCAGCTAGAGTACTGACGGGGACTAGCAGGAGAGAGCATATCTCACCTGTGTTGGCCTCCCTTCATTGGCTTCCTGTTAATGCTAGAATAGAATTTAAAATTCTTCTTCTTACTTATAAGGTTTTGAATAATCAGGTCCCATCTTATCTTAGGGACCTCGTAGTACCATATTACCCCATTAGAGCGCTTCGCTCTCAGACTGCGGGCTTACTTGTAGTTCCTAGGGTTTGTAAGAGTAGAATGGGAGGCAGAGCCTTCAGCTTTCAGGCTCCTCTCCTGTGGAACCAGCTCCCAATTCAGATCAGGGAGACAGATACCCTCTCTACTTTTAAGATTAGGCTTAAAACTTTCCTTTTCGCTAAGGCTTATAGTTAGGGCTGGATCGGGTGACCCTGGACCATCCCTTGGTTATGTTGCTTTAGACGTAGACTGTGTTTCATAATTATTGTATGGCCTTGCCTTGCAATGTGGAGCGCCTTGGGGCAACTGTTTGTTGTGATTTGGCGCTATACAAGAAAAAAGTTGATTGATTGATTGATTGATTGATTGAAAGAAAGCAGTCCTCATAATATTTCTAATGTGGAGGTCAAAGGACAATGTAGGATCAAAAATTACCCCAAGGTTCCTCACTTTGTCAGTGTGATGTATGACACACGAGCCTAGGCTGAGCGTTAACTGGTCAAATTGATGCTGATGTCTCACTGGACCAAGAACCATCATTTCAGTCTTATCAGAGTTTAAAAGTAGGAAGTTTCTAGACATCCAACTTCTCACTGATGCAAGGCAATCTTCTAAGGATTTTATGTGAATGAGATTACCAGCAGTTATTGGCTTGTATAACTGAGTATCATCAGCATAGCAGTGAAAATTAATCCCAAAACCCCCCAATATGTGCCCAAGGGGTGCTATATAAAGGGAGAAAAGCTGGGGGCCTAAGACGGACCCCTGTGGAACACCAAATTTCATGTCACTAAGGTTAGAGGTAGTGTTACTGTACAAAACACAGTGAGAACGACTGGTCAAGTATGACGTCAACCATGCAAGGGCACTCCCAGTAATCCCAAAATGATTTCCCAGCCTATCAAGTAGAATATGATGATCCACTGTATCAAATGCAGCACTGAGATCTAACAGCAACAGAACCGTAGTGGTGCCCGAATCCACTGTAAGCAGAAGATCATTCACCGCTTTAGTGAGAGCCGTCTCTGTGGAATGATATTTTCTAAAAGCAGACTGCAGTGGCTCAAAGAGATTATTCTCAGTAAGATAGTCTACAAGCTGCCGTGACACCACTTTTTCCAGAATTTTAGAGCAAAATGATAGATTTGATATGGGCCGATAGTTTTTCAATACACTAGGGTCGAGATTAGGTTTCTTAAGTAATGGTTTAATCACTGCAGATTTGAAACATTTAGGAACAGATCCAGAAGTTAAAGAAAGATTAATAATTTCCAGCACAGTCGACCCAAGAGTGGACCACAGGTCCTTAAACAGTTTTGTTGGTATAGGATCAAATAAACAGGTTGTGCTTTTTGTTGACGTTATGAGTTTGTCAGCATGCCTAGTGAGATATTCTCAAATTCTGTAAATCTAGGTAGTACCTCAGTAATGGTGCCCACCTCAACAGCAGGGTGTAGTGGCTGGGTTAAGGCATGCTGGGATATGTTTAACCTAATGTCTTCTATTTTCTTCTAAAAGTAATCTAGGAAATCTTGTGCTGTAAAAGGAGAGCGAACTACAGGTGGTTGTCCATGAATAAGTGTTGCCACCGTGTCGAACAGGAACTTTGAGTTATACTTGTTTTTGTTGATCAAATCAGAGTAGTAAGTCCACTTAGTAGCCAGTAATACATGCTTATATCATCACGCCACGCAAGGTGGAATACTTCTAATTCTGAACGATGCCATTTCCGTTCTAGACCTGTTGCTTTATGCTTGAGGTCACGCAGATAATCACTGAACCAAGGTGACTGTGATTTAGGGGAGCGCGGTTTTAACACAGGTGGCGCAATCATGTCGAGTGTAGTTTTGAGCACTGAGTTTAAACTATCCACAAGTCTGTCTACTAATTGGGTATTTGCCAAATGTGAAGTTAAAACATCAGGCAGTCTAGCTTCAAGTTCAGTCTTGGTTGAGGAGTTGATGCATCACTGTAGTGATATATAAGGTTGTTGTTCCACTAACACTGCAGCGAAACTGTAAACTTAAGTGAGTGATCAGAGACCACTGATGTAAGAGGCATGATGTCAATATTCATGACAGCAATACCACGTGCAAGAACCAAATGCAGTGTATTTCCACTAATGTGCATCGAGTCCCGAATGCATTGCCAAAATCTTAATGCATCCACAATTTCCATAAATGATTTGCAGAGGGTATCAGAAGGCTTATTTATATGAACATTAAAGTCACTAATGATCAGAATGTTATCTGCACTTGTTGACAAGTTAGAGATGAACACACCAAATTCATCTAAGAATTCAGAATATGGGCCAGGAGGCCTATATACAGTGACAAAGTAATACGGCTGATTTTTATTCTTCTGACCTTGGCAATGCGTAATATCCTGAGCAGAGCGGAGAATCAGATGCTCAAACGAGTTATATTTGTAACCCCCAACAGCTAATAAGCTAAACCTAGATTTATAAGAGCAACACCCAGGCCTTGCTTCGCATCACGAGGGACATGACTAAATGTATATGCTGGTGGGCAGGCCTCATTTAAGGGGAGGACAGCTGTAGGTTTAAGCCAGGTTTCAAATAACCCAATCATATCTAAGTGATGATCAATAATTAGATTATTAATCAACAATGATTTTGAGGACAGTGATCTTATGTTAATGAGACCCAGTCGAAGGACCTCAGTGGGGTTGACAGTTGAACTGTTTGGATTTAGGGGTGGTTCCAGAGCAGCGTATATAAGATGCCTAGAAGTAGGTTTAGGTTTAAGACATTCCACGCGCGTTGTAGGTAGCAGACACGAAATCTTTGATATTGAACAACCACTGGGCCATCCTCAATTTCAACATCATCCTATGTACTAATGGGTATTAAGTTTGCAAAGCATATCCCTCTGTGATTTTTATAGACAAGTCATCTACGGAAGCAGGCCACAGTCTCAACTTGTTGAATTTCTCTCCCTGCAACTTGGAACCTCCTCTGCCTGTGGATCAAATAGACCCCAGCATGTCATCATCGTCTTCAATACTGGTATTCCTCAGGGCTGTGTTCTGAGTCCTGTCTGGTACACGCTGTACAACCATGCCTCCAACACCCTCATCAAATTTGCAGACAACCATTGTGGGGCTGATCAACAACGATGATGAGGGACCATATAAGGAGGAGGTCCAAGCACCGGCAGCCAGGTGCAGTGACAACCATCTCAACCTCAACATCAACAAGACAAAAGAAATCGACTTCCGGAAGTTGAGGACCACACGGCACTCAGGCCTGAGCATCAATGAGGAAGAAGTGGAGCGGGTCACAAACTTCAACTTTCTTGGACTGTACATCTCAGAGGACGTAGGCTAGACTGTCACTGTTTTAATCACAGAAAAAACTCCGGTTCCACTTTACTCAAATCAGCGAGTATCAGAGTTGAACTTTAATTTGTACCTCTGTTACTGTGCACATCCATACTCCTCTGGGTTTTGAATAGAAATACACTGTGATCAAACGAGACATTTTATCTGATGTGAGTGAAAAATCCGCTGTACAAAATCTGTTATATACGATGTTTATTCCATGGAAAACAATACAAAAACTTTGGGACTTTTTTGTCCGGTGACTGTGAATATCTGGTTTATACAATGACGGTTTAGGTGAGTTTTACTGGACATGGGACTGAACAATAAATTGACCTCTCAAAGCTTTGATGATGAAGTCGCTTCCATCCCACACGCTGACTTTATTTTACCAAATGTTTCTTCTGTTCAGATCTGAAGTGAATCTGTACATCTTGAAGCCCTTGTTGTGTCTATTTGTGCCTCCAAATGCACAACAACCCGACATTTTCAGAGAATAAATAAATAAAATAGCTGATTTACATACAGACACATTAACAGCCAACACTGTTTTGGAACCAAGATGGCACCAGGAGTCACGTGACCTATTTTTTTTCAACTTGTCATGTTGCCACTCTCTCAATTAAGGTACTCTACTGTGAACTTTCCCATCCACCACATTACGTTTGTCCTCAGGACCTGGATGGCAACCACCTTAGAAGGCAGCTGGCTCATCTTAAAATAAACCTACCTGCTGGAGCAGGTGAAATGTGGGTGTGTCCTTGAGCTTCTCCAGCCACTGGAGTCCTCAACACTGAGGCACCAGTATGCTGCAACATGTTCAGAGAAACTCACCATGAGGACAAAATGTCAAAGCTGCCTCATACAACCAGCCCAAAGCGTCAGTCAGGATCAAAACATCTTCACTGAGATGGGATGTGGTGACAGAAGAACTCCCACAATCCATTCAGACGTCCATGCCTGCAGGTCCTCCAGCCTGGATGTCCTACCACGCATCCTGCTCTCTTAATGTTGGTCTAGATTTAATCTTGAAGTGTAGAGGCAGCAGATTTGTGATGAATCCTTCAAGAAGCTACGTTATGTCGGTGGTGGTGTCACAGTCCTGGACATGTCTCTGGACCCGATAGTCCTGAAGATGGTTCCCCCACAAGAACAGGACCAATGTCCACAGTAACACCAAGAGGAGTTGAAGATCAGGTCAATCTGGAGGTTCAAACCAGACTCCAGCAACTCTTACATGACTTTCTTCACTTCCTAATATCCTTCCTTCCTCCCCTCCTGCTTTCTTTCCTTTTTTTGATACTTCCTTTATCTTTCCTTTTTTATTACCTTACATCCTTCACTGATTCCTCTCTTTTCACTTCCTTCCTCCCTTCTTGTAGATTACTAAGGTTGCTGTAAATTCTGCTGAAGTGCCTCTAAGCAAACAGCCTGCTGGCACTGAAGCTCAGCCGAGGCTCTAAACCGATCAGTGAAGTGTGAAGCGCCTGAAGCCTAAACGCTGCGATGTGATTGGCTGTGACAGGAAGTGAGTTGTGTAAGTGCCAAACGCCAAAGTGACCTCAACGGTGGCGCTTCTCCACGTTTAAACGGCGCCTTCACCTGAAGCTGTTTGTGTCTGTGGACAGTCCAGACCCAATAACACGACTGGACACATCCGGTGACACTGGTACACTGACACAGTACCAGTTACTGACTGATGACTAACACTGACCCAACCACGTGCTGACTCACCACTTTCCATCGGTCCTTCACCATGCAGTTTGGCGGCAGGATGTCGGCCTGCTCAGACGTCCCGTTCATGTTGCCGTTGTCCTGGAGGCCGGGCACTAGGCACTGCATCTGCCAGCCAGACAGAACACGAGCAGCTCCCAGCTTAAACGAGCCATTTATCTGAGAGGAGGAACAGAACAGGGAGAGAGTCAGTCAGTGCGCCACTGTGCCGCCACAGCCCGCCGCTGTCGCACACCGGGACGCTGGCAGCAGACCAGAAGCCATTCTTCAGCTGGATCAGGATCAGGCGGCAGGCCGGCGGGGTTACGGGGGACTGATGGTATTTGCAGTGACTGAAGCAAATATATCTGCAGGAAGCAGCGCGAGTCGACGGCTTCTTCCCGACTGCAAGCGGATGCTCGATCGCCCACAACAACCATCAAACATCAATAATGGATCACCACTAGTCTTTATTATTTACAAAATGTTCCAACAGAAATAGGAGGAATAAGCTGTTCCGTTAATTTAACAGATGAGCTTAAAACAAACGATGCATTAACAAACAACTGTGAAACGCAAACATCTGAGAAAAATCACAGAAACTTTTTGCTCTGAGCCACGTGCGGTGATGTTTTTTCTTTTTGACAGCATGCTTGATGACATCACAACAGACCAATCAAAATCAGCCACTACAAAGAACTTCAACACAACAAAAAAAAAATAAAAAACACCCCCCAAAATATAAAAAACATGAGCATTAAAACAAAAACAAATAGTCTGTAACTTAATTTTAAGTACATTAAAGAGAACATAGTTTCTTACTTTTTACAGTAAATGTTAATGACTCATTTAAATTCTAAGATCGCTGATCGCACAACAGAAACATCTTCAGTAATATAGGTTATGAAGTGCGCAGTGATTTAGCAGTGAAGATAAATGTAAGGTTACAAGGTCACAGAGTTTTGACAGCAAAGATCACAGGACGGCACGTAAGGTTACGAGGTGACAGAATGTTGACAAAGAAGATCACAGGACGGCACGTAAGGTTACAAGGTCACAGAGTTTTGACAGCAAAGATCACAG
The DNA here is from genome assembly GCF_902500255.1 of Thalassophryne amazonica. NCBI lineage: Eukaryota > Metazoa > Chordata > Actinopteri > Batrachoidiformes > Batrachoididae > Thalassophryne > Thalassophryne amazonica. The sequence goes on along the minus strand of NC_047117.1, from coordinate 2,062,245 downwards.
GACGGCACGTAAGGTTACGAGGTGACAGAATTTTGACAAAGAAGATCACAGGACGGCACGTAATTTCACAGAGTTTTGACAGAGAAGATCACAGGACAGCATGTAAGGTTACGACAGCAAAGACCACAGGAGGGCACGTAAGGTTACGAGGTCACAGAGTTTTGACAGCAAAGATCACAGGACGCCACTTAAGGTCACAGAGTTTTGACAGAGAAGATCACAGGACAGCACGTAAGGTCACAGAGTTTTGACAGAGAAGATCACAGGACAGCACATAAGGTTACGAGGTCACAGAGTTTTGACAGCAAAGATCACAGGACACCACGTAAGGTCACAGAGTTTTGACAGAGAAGATCACAAGACAGCACGTAAGGTTAGGAGGTCACAGATTTTTGACAGAGATCATCATCACGGGACTGCACGTAAGGTTATGAGGTCACAGATTTTTGACAGAGAAGATCATCACGGGACGGTACGTAAGATTATGAGGTCACAGAGACTTGACAGAGAAGATCACGGGACTGCACGTAAGGTTACGAGGTCACAGAGTTTTGACAGAGAAGATCATCACGGGACGGTATGTAAGGTTATGAGGTCACAGAGATTTGACAGAGATCACGGGACTGCACGTAAGGTTATGGGGTCACCCTGATGCAGCTGCAATAATCAACACGTCACAAATATATTACAACTAAGACTGAATCGATTGTGTGAGGAAACAAATGACATCAGGTCATGGTCTCAGACCTGTGCTGGTCTCCATGTCGAGCAGAACCAATGAACACCATCTTAGAGATCAAAGTGTGAAATGTGATGACATCCAGTTTTTCAAAGATAAAAGCTGACTGAAAGGTGTGTAAATCTCTGTGTCATCAGCATAGCAGAGGATAATCTGATGCCACAGCGTGCGTCTCCAACATCACAGCATCATGAATGAACAGCTGCAGGAAGAAGATCTTCCTCCACTTCAGTCCATGTCCTTTTGAGCACCACTGCAAAAGCTCAAAACACTATGAGCCAACAAATATCACATCAAGGTTTCACAAATCTACAACTTTCCAGCAACACAGGATCATAAGTTTAACCACAGCAGCATGAAGGCCGGCAGGAGGTGGTCCCGCTACAAACGATCGATTAACTGGTTTCAGCTGACAGGGTTCTAATAATGACCACAAATCCTGAAAAAAAGTCAAGACAGCTCTCATTCTTCAGCCACAGAGAAGCAGACAGGTGACTTCCTGTCGGGTACACTACGTGGTTTTAAAGAGGAACAGAAACGTTTTTTGAGAGTTTGTTTGTGCATTTCTTGGTAAAAATGAAATGTTATTCATACACTTGCAGAATGTTTGAGCACAGTGTAGATGATATTATTTGAATCAAATTTGCTGCTAAATTGACATTTAAATGTCCACTGGCTGAAGTGCGTGAAGGACACTTCCGGCTGATGTCATTGGTTGGGTTCGTCCTCTGCTGGGGAAGAGTGCAGTTTACTGAGTTCGCTCACTGAAGTTCTACTAGTCTCATCAAGAAACAGGTGGAATATGGCAGAAAGCCGTGCATGTTAGCAAAGCCACAAACGGAGGAACAAGGGAGACGATATTTCCTTCCACAAGTTAGTGGTTTTGGTTCTTCTTGTCACTTTGTCCGTGATATTTGGTTGCTAAACAGGTTTATGTTTCCTGCCCGTGTCTGTGTCGTCCGAGGACACACACACACACACCATTGACTTGATGAATGAAACTCAGTCAATAAAGGATAATTGTGTAAAAATATGACATAACTGTCTGGTGATGTTTTAGGAGCCGCGCTGTGCTGAAAACAGCAGCAGCAGCTGGAACACATCAGATCTGTGTAACTTTCAACACTAATATTTGGGAATGTGTGTGTCAGAGTCAGTTTAATACTTTCCTGATATGATTTAATGTTAATTAAATCGATATCCAGGTCAGAATGACATTTTAACACGTATTTTGCAAGTGTTTTTCCATGTGTGTTCAGTCGCGAATCCCCACTGAAAATGTATTAACATCCGGGAGCTTGGTGAATATTTTGCGCGGTCAGGAGGCGTCATGTCGCTGTCCATGAAGGGACGTTGGTGTTTAGTGGGCAGCATTGGGAGTGTGGACTCCAGTAGTCACTTATTAACCTCTTTGTTGGTGCCTCTGGCAGAGAATCTCAGAACGAGGCTCATCTTCCCCCCAACCGGTGACATCACCCGCCTGACCTGCATAAATGGTGCAGCCGGTCGATGTCAAAGCCTCTCAGACCACGACTGAAACAAGGTTTTCTGTAGATGTTTTATGGTCTTTAGTGTTTCTTGAACTATCAAAAGAACATGTTTGTGTTTATTCATGCTATAAATAATCCGTGGGCATTTCTGCTCCCCTTTAACGTAGGCTCTGCTGTGGTGCACCATCCTGTAGGAGGCGATACTGAGTCTGAACACTGACTTTGTGGTTCTCACTCCTTTCACCAAACAAAACCAACCAGCAGCGGCTTAGAGCTAATGTCCGCTCACACGCAGAATTTATGTCTTCACCAAAAGCTTCTTCTATTACAAGGTCAAAGAAATCCTCCGTCTGTGTCCCTCTGTGCTTCTGAAGAAGTCTGGCTCTGTACGGAATTCACATCATTAATGGACAACGGAACAGAACGAGAGGACTCGGGTTTCAGACCCCAGGACGTGGTGACAGACAGCGCGTCCAAACTCACTATCACCTCCTACAGGAAGGCGCACTGTGTGAGGTCATCAGGCTCAGCGTGAACTCAGCAGTGGCTCAGATCACGTTTCCATCTCAATTCAAACCTTTGTGCACTGTTAAAAACTGAAAAGTTAAAAACAAATCAAAATCACTCTGTAATGCTTTTAAGTTTGACTAAACTGAAAAGCAGCTGAGCTGCCTGCAGGTCTGAACTTTTATTTCTATGATCTGGTTGTAAAAACAGATTTTCGTTGCAGAAAATCATTTTCACATCACTTTAATTTGACTTTGTAAGAAAATGTAACTGGCAGCTTGTGTTTAAAGGAGTCCAAATGTCTGACTGTTTTGACAACCGTTTAACTGAAGTCTCCTGGAGGAACTGATCCATCAGAACCACACACGAGGAGCAGAACTCAAACCAGAACTTCATCCTTCAGCGTGTGTCTGAAGCTACGGCACCCGCGAACCAAACTGAAGCTGAGCTACAAACATGTTACCAGTTTCCAGGTCATCGTGATGCATGTCAGTCACCAAACCATGCAAACCTGCATGCAGTGCCACGGCCGTCATCAGTGCATGCATAGCTCAGGCGGGCTGAGGCGCTACAGGACACTGACTGTCATGTTTCCCACCAGGTCTGATGGAGGACTGGGAGGATGGTGAAGCTGGAAGGATGGGGAGGCAGGTTGAGGATGGAACAGCAGCATCCATCAGCGGCATCCATCCTTTTGCACAACAGGACACTGAACGGAAACCAACGGCACACGCTGCTGAGCCACTGAGGGGGCAGGACCACAGCTTTCCCCTGAACGGCTGTTTACATTCTCCAACAGAGTTCAGAACGGGAGACTGTCTCCGTCCCAACTCCTCCACCGGAACAATCTTTAATTTAACGTTACTGGTTGTGCATTCTGCCATGTTAGCTAGCCTTTGGCGTCTTAGGTTGCGTGAAATAGGTGATTCACTTTCCAGGTCTGAACACCAAAATATCAAAATCAACAACAACCCGGATGCATACATCATGAACACTGACAGGTTAAAAAGTCCTGTATGAGGTACTGCCCCCCAGTGGCAAACAAGTATGGCAGATACTCTTATCGTTTGTGCACATTGATAAAAACATGCCGATGCAGCACAGTAGTAAAACCTGAAGAAGAACAAAACAGAGATGAATCGTGACAGGGATTTTGGGTTGTACCTTACTGTTTGCTTTGTATGAGGTCATAAAGATGTAATTGTTCATGTCACTTCATGTGTGAATAATGTGCTCAGTGACATCACGTCAGTGAAGTCCCGTTTCTCAGAGAAATGAGGTGGATGGAGGCTTCGGAGGTCTTTTTGTTCCTGATCAAACTTTGACCACAGAGTTTCTGAGTTCAACGTTGTAAAGTTCTGTCAGTTTGTGAGGGAAAGTCTGTGGTCCAGCTGCAGGTCAGAGACGCACATCCGAATTCTTCTTCTTACCCAAACAGGTTTTTCAGGGGGCGGGGCAAGGGGTTGTGTGCTTTGCCAGAAGCTGGGTTTGCATCATTCCAGGCTAAGTATTAATTTATTTTTCAGCCAGTCAGAGCTCACCATAGTTCTGAGCTCCCAGAAAACGTGACGGCTTACAACAAATCCTGAGCCGGACAAAACCCGTCCTGCGTTAGCCTACAAGCCAAAACAGAGGGCAGACATTAAACAGGACAGGAAGTAACACAGTGATGACGTGGGCGGGGCAGAAGGACCGCATGCAGAAAGCTTTGTGAGAAACAGCAACAGCAAAAAATTAATTAATAAAAAGGTCACTTGGCTCAGTTTGGATCATTCTGATCATCAGAACGTCCAGTGAGAGTGACCATCTCAGCCACATTTAACATACAGCATTTACTCTACTTTGCACTTTATCTTACAGTCACTAGGGGGCAACATCACTCTTCAAAAATGTAAATAAAAATATACACAAACCCTAAATAATTCACATCTTAGGGCCCGGTCACCCGGCGACAGCTGAATGAAGGATAAAAAGTGACAAATTCACAAATGGTCGAGAAAAGGTGGACCAGTGATACTGCACCTTCCCGTCACCGAAAAGCCTGTGAATCAAAAGTGCAAAAAGGAACAAAACAAAACTAACGGAAGAAAAACTAAGTGAATGTGGAACTTGATGCTTCAAACAAAATCAAAATGAAACATTCACGATGACGTGACCGACAGCGGGTAGACCGACTGTAGCCAGCCCCGCCCTCATGTCCATAGCCCCTGCAGGGGCGGGGTTCGGTTGTCTTGAGAACAGGTGAGAGATGTTTGTCTTCACAGTAACACTGTGTGTGCACACGCACACCTGGAACGTGCATGAAGAGTTAAAGTAGTTGATAAAACATTCTTGCCGCTATTGGTTCTGTATGAAAAACGCTGCTTTTTGTCACACATGTGGACGAATCATCAGCGAGGTTGCTACGATCAGCTCGTCTGAGATTTGGTTATTGATCCATTCAGATATCACCAACATTCAGGCACAATGTTGGGCTTGGGAGGTTGGACGAAGTTCAAATGACAGTTAAACGGAACATCAACGTTATGGAAACTACACAAATGATGAGGAGCCATTAAGACAGGAAGCAAAACAGAATACGGACAAACTGAGATTATCGTCGGGATTCCTGCACATTTTTCAACAGTTTGAAAATTCTAATGATGTGCCAGCTACACACACACACAAAAAAAAAACTGGACGACAGTTAAACAAAAGTCAACATAAGTCCAGATTTCTTGCTTCGTTTGGGCTTGGGTGTCCTTCGTTAGTGCCATGTGACCGCAGCTTTACGCTCACCTTCAAAAAGACTCATTACTATGGAACAACAAAAACATATTCAAATGATAAAGGCACGACACACGGACCAAACTGCTGAGTTTAAGAAGTGACATTCAGCACGGTCACTGTCAGTGTTTGTTTCCATAAACACTTCAGATTTTGACTACATGGTGATATTATGACCTCCGAGGCAGAATCAATGCTTCAAGACACACTGGGGGCGGAGCTTCTGAGTAATAATACAGTGAAATGAATAAAGGACCTGTGAAACCAGGTGGCAAGGTGGATTAGTGGTTAGCAATCTTGCCTCACAGCAAGAAGGTCATGGGATCGAGTCCCACCTGTGTGGAGTTTGGACCATTCTTCTTTACAAAACATCTCAGGTTTGTTGGTTTCCGAGCATGGACAGTCCGCTTAAAATCACACCACAGATTTTCAATAATATTCAGGTCTGGGGACTGAGATGGCCATTCCAGAACGTTGTACTTGTTCCTCTGCAAGAATGCCTTAGTAGATTTTGACCAGTGTTTAGGGTCGTTGTTTTGTTGAAAGATCCAGCCCCGGCGCAACTTCAACTTTGTCACTGATTCATGAACATTGTTCTTAAGAATCTGCTGATATTGACTGGAATCCATGTGACCATGTGAAATTTCTGTTTGACCATCCAGTAGATGGGTCAAAATCCATAGAACATTGCCATCTACTGTATTGGAGTGTGAATAGCATCCAATCTACTGATATTGACTGGAATCCATGTAACCCTCAGCTTTAACAAGATTCTTAGTACCTGCACTGGCCACATAGCCCCACAGCATGATGGAACCACCTCCAAATTTTACTGTAGGTAGCAAGTGTTTTTCTTGGAATGCTGTGTTCTTTTTCAGCCATGCATACCGCCCCTTATGTCCAAATAACTCAGTTTTAGTTTAATCAGTCGACAGCACCTTATTCCAAAATGAAGCTGGCTTGTCCAAATTATAAGGTGACATTTTTTGGGAATCCCACGGGTCACGGGATTCCCATGGGATTCCCACGGGATGGGAGTCATCTTTGCTATTCATCATGTGATTGGGATGGTACGTGATTAAATGTTAACGGAGCAGACGGCAGCGGAACAAAGGTTTTAGGCAGCGAGCCGTCCTGCCGTAATGTGGGTGGTAAATTTTCAAAAAAGGCGCCGAAAAAATAGTGGGTGGCTTTGCTTAAAGCCGTCTAAAATTAGGACTGAGTCCGATCACTGCAGTCGTGTGTGTATGTGTGTGTGTCTGTGAGAGAGTCGGCTGGCTGCAAGGCGGGAGGGGGCGGTGGAGGGTGTGAGTGCTTTATTTCTCTCTGGACTGTTCTGACGGTACGTCCTGTTCACACCATGTGCACATGTCGGTGACAGACTGAAATTATGAGGTGAAATAAATTGGTCAGAATTCCTTAAAATGAGAATATATGAATGAAGATTATAAAAATCACACACGTGTGTTTAAAAAGACCTGATGTGGAGAAACTCTGCAGTGATGTTCAGAATCAGAAATCACAAAGCAGCTGAGAACTCTGAACTTTAACAGGCTGTTATTTTACAAAGATATTTATTTTAGATGGCTTCATGTAGTTGTTTTATGTTCAAGCACAAAACGTGACTGAGGAGGAAAATATAAGCTGCTGATTTTTATTTTTCAAAGTTATCAGTCTGCAGTTCTGAGTTTCATTTATTTCAAAGTAAGTTACCGCTTATTATCAGTCTGCATTGTTCAGTTTTTCCTGCACGTTTGTGTATTTTTTTCCTTCTTTATAAGAGTTTGGTGTTTGCGTTTGTTCTACAAAGTTTGAAAAACAATAAAGTGTTCACACTTTTCTTTATAGCAGTTCTGTAATTTCAGAAATGGAAGACAAACAACCACAAATCAGAAAAAGTTGGGACTGTATGTATGTGCTCAAATATTTAGTGCTAAATGTATTCAAATCAATAAAATGACAAGGGTGGCCAAATTTATGCACCTGCCTAATTTTGTTTAAATAATTATTGCACACTTTCTAAAAATACTAGAAACTTCATTTCACTTCTCAAATATCACTGTTTGTCTGCTATATGATATATTTAACTGGAATTTCTGATCCAGACAACCAATGATTTATAAAGGAAAATCATGGAAATTATCAGTGGTGCCCAAACACACACACACACACACACACACACACACACACACACACACACACACAGTCTCTCTGTCTCTCTCTCTCAAGATTGGGTTGTGTTTATAAAATAGGTTGCTGACATTTTTCAAGGGTGGCAATAAATTATGCAATGTTTCTATAATGAGTTTGAATGGTGTGTGAGTCCAAAATGTTTTTAAAACCTTAGACCTCAAGAGTTTTTTTGAAAAACACAACTCTTATTTCCTGTTAATTATGTAATTGGTAATTTAATGTCTTAATGTATTTATAAATTGTTTAGGTTATTGTTATCATATACACACAATTTTTATTAATATCGTTATAATTATTATTATTTTATTTTATTATGACTCCTATTTCATCATTTGGTTTTTAAATGGACCATAATAGAAATGTGTTTTCACCTTCTTGTGTCATCCAGGTATTTTTAATGCATTTACAATTATATTATGTATGTACACTGAACTTAGTAAATACGAGGTCTATTAGACAATAAACCGACCCTTTTATTTTTTTTTTTAACTATATGGATTTGAATGACGTGCGATTCCACCAATCATGCTTGAACCCTCGTGCGCATGCGTGAGTTTTTTCACGCGTGTCGGTGACATCATTTCCCTGTAGGCAAGCCTTGAGTGAGATGTGGTCCCGCCCTCTCGGCTGAATTCCTTTGTTTCACACGCTGCTCCAGACGGCGCGCGTTGCTTTATCAAAGTTTTTTCTGGACCTGTGAGGAATATCTGAGTGGACACTATTCAAGAAATTAAGATGGTTTTCGGTGAAAAGTTTAACGGCTGATGAGAGATTATGGGGTGTTTCTGTCGCTGTAAGGATTTCCCACGGAGCGGGACGTCGTGCAGCGCTTCCAGGCGCCGTCGTCGGCCTGTTTCGACCTGAAAACATCCTAATTTAAGGCTCTGTTGACCCAGGATGTCGTGAGAGAACGGAGAAGATTCAGAAGAGGCCGGCATGAGGACTTTATGCGGACATTCCACTGTTTAAGGACATTTTTTAATGAAAGACGTGCGCGCAAATTCGCAGAGTCACTTCCGTGACGACTCGGCGAATCTGTGTGCGCCACGACAGGAAAAACACCTCCGTGTTGAAAACCATTTGTAAAATTCAGGCGGCTTTTGATGGCTTTCAACAAGTGAGTAACTGAGAAATTGTTTAACAGCTGGGCATGTTCCAACTTGCCCGTTAAGGTTTCCAACGGAGGTGTTTTTCCTGTCGCGACCCCACGCGGTCAGGTCCGGCCCGACATGCGACTCTGCCCGCACGTTCTTTCATTACAAAATGTCCGTTAACAATGGAATGTCCGAATAAACTCCTCATGCCGACTTCTTCTGAAAGTTCTCTGTTCTCTGACAACTTCCTGGATCAACAGAGCCTGAAATGTGGAAGTTTTCAACTTGAAACGGCGAGACGCTGCCGCCTCGAAGCGCAGATCGCCGTCAGGCGCCGTGGGCCGTCCTTACGGCGACACTACCAGACCAAAATCTCTCATCAGCCGTTAAAATTTTTACCGAAAACCAGCTGAATTTATCGAATGGTGTCCACTCAGTTGTGCCTTACAGTTTTGAAAAAATTTTGATCAAACAAAGCAGCAGTCTCTGAGCCATTACTAATCAATGAAAAAAATTGACGAGAGGGTGGGCCACTCCTCACTCAAAGACTGCCCACAGGCGAATGACGTAACCGACAGGCGTGAAAAAACTCTCACATGCCCACGAGGGTTCAAGCATGTCTGATGTAATCACACGTGATTCAAATCCATATGGTTTTTGAAAAAAAATAATAAGGTCGGATACTTTTCTAATAGACCTCGTAAAATCATGCAGCACGCTTTTAATACATAGATGATTTACCGCCCCCTGCTGGAATGGCGTGCGAGTCCATAATGTAAATATCAGCGTCCATTGTTCAGTGTTGTTACCTAATACAGATATTCTTCACAGGTCCAGAAAAAATTTTGATAAAGCAACGTGCGCCGTCTCGAGCAGCGTGTGAAACAAAGGAATTCAGCCGAGAGGGCGGGACCACATCTCACTCAAGGCCTGCGCACAGGGAAATGAAGTCACCGACACGCGTGAAAAAACTCACGCATGCGCACGAGGGTTCAAGCATGATTGGTGTAATCGCACGTCATTCAAATCTATATAGTTCCCCCCCACACACACACAGGCCACTTGGCTAATATAATATATAGCAAAAATTACCATTTTTATGTCTGTAATTGCCACAAATAACAGCAGCAAATGTTTCTATAAACTACAAATTTTAAATATTTTAAAATAAATACTGCAAAACAAAACAGTGCAGAATTTTATTCTGAAAATAACATGCCAGGTGGATGTTTTTTGTTTTATCACATTATGTAACTAAAATATTTTATTTACAGTTCAAGATGTTACATTATGGAGCAGATCCAGATAAATGGATCAATCCAGGAATTAGTTCAGCCAATGGTGAAGTACAGGGTGTGTCAGTGGGCGGAGATAAGAGGGTGACTGTCATAAAGCGGTGGGCTAAGCCAGTTTACTTTACTGAGTGCCCCTCTAGTTTAAAACACCAGCAATCAAACAACCAAAACTCAAATATCAGCCTTTGTTTTTAGTGTCAGACAAAAACAATCACACGCTGATTAAATGGATCTACTCGCGTTAATCTGAGATACAGTTTTTGAGTGAAATCAAAGGAAGAACAAAAGTTAAATAATAATATATTAAGACTCCAGGATGGGACTGTGTTCTGAAAACGGGATGAGAAGAAACGATGGACAGAGCACAGACAGGAAGGAAAAGAAGGTTCAGGTCCAGACTGTGTGGACATCAGAACCACTGAGAACCAGGAAGAGAACAAAGAAGAGTGCCGCTGACACTCTGGAATCTGAGCTGTTGATCAGCATTTTTAAATCTGTTTTCTCACGTGAGAGATAATCAATAACTGTCACATCAGAGGCTGCAGCTGATCAAACTGCAGGTTTCTCTGAATGACGTTTGACTGACAGCTGGCAGGGTACCGCCCACTCTTCAGGCTTTGTTTACAGTATTTCACGCTGAGGGTTCTTTGTTACGTCATAAGAGGTCGAGTTTCCCTGAATGAACGTTTGATGGACAGCTGGCACGTTAGCCCCCCCCCCCGCATCTTTTCCTCTCTGCAGTGCACAGTCTCACGCAGCTCCGCGCACGCGCACCGCGGCATCCTGCCGATGAATAAATCCGGCCCGGACTGACCCGGTGACCCGTTTTTAATCTGATTCACGCGGAACAAACGTTAATGACGAGAAAATGACGTCATCACCGCACGAGCCGGCCTTTCATGTGGACTTCGGCAGGTGTGGACGCGGCCCGGATGTGGTCCGGATCAGGCCTACCTGGCGCACCGTCCGCTCCTTTTCCGCCTTTTGGGAATCTTCATCTGGGACTTGATTTGGACACAAAACGTTCGGAATAAAAAAAAACAGATCTGCTCAGTCCGAGGCGGGTCCGGGCACCACGTGCAGTCCCCGGTACCAAACCGGACCCGCTCGGTCCGACGCACAGCAAACTCTGTGACCGAACCGGAACCCCAGAACAGCTCTTAATGTCCCATCAGAGACCTTGACAGGCGCCTGTCCTCCTGTTCCGATCCGGATCAGCAGGATGCTGACGGCGACCCTCAGCCAGCCTGAACCAGAACACAAGATCCGACCCAGACCGCGGCTGTGGAGGAGCGTGAGGGTGTCCGGTTCTCCGGATCCAGCCCGATTGTCCGCACTGCAGCTCTGCGTCCCTTCGTCAAGCTGCCGGCAATGCACCGACACCGCCAAATCCACCATTTCAAAATAAAAGCCGCCCGGTTGAACGCTACATTTACTGAAAAATATCCTTTAAAAAACACATTAAATGTAAATATAGTGAAATAAAACACCAATTTAACAACTCTTCCATATCAACAAATTGTCCAGTATAGCTATTTCATGTTTTCAAAGGTTTAGTTTTCTCACATGTGCATCTGCTCACTTCCTTCAGCTGCTCCCCTGTTTTACAGCAGATCCCAGGTGGACCTGCATGTTCATTTGGCACAAGTTCTACGCCGGACACCCCTCCTGACCCAACTCCACAGTACACAGCAGGGGTGGGGTTTAGACCGGGAACCTTCCACACTGAAACCAAGTGCACTAACCGCCCTGTCAGCTCACTTCTTCATATTTTGTTATAACTAAATCCTGCAGTCTGTGACCAAATTCAACAGGAAGCTTTGACTGGCATCATCCAATCACAGGGTGCCGTTTTCACAGGCGTGTGTGTGTGCTTGAGTGTTTGAGCTTGTGTGTGTGCTTGAGTTTGTGTGTGTTTGTATGTCTTTGAGCGTGTGTGTGTGTGTTTGTATGTCTTTGAGTTTGTGTGTGTGTTTGAGTCTGTGTGTGAGATTGAGTTTGTGTGTGTTTGTATGTCTGAGTTTGTGTGTGTGTGTGTTTGAGTTTGTGTATGTGAGACTGAGTTTGTGTGTTTGAGTTTGTGTGTGTGACTGAGTTTGAGTTTGTGTTTGTTAGATTGAGTTTGTGTGTGTGTGTTTTGAGTTTGTGAGTGTGTGTGTGTGTGTGAGATTGAGTTTGTGTGTGTGAGATTGAGTTTGTGAGATTGAGTTTGTGTGTGTGTGTTTTGAGTTTGTGTATGTGACTGAGTCTGAGTTTGTGTGTGTGAGATTGAGTTTGTGTGTGTGTGTTTTGAGTTTGTGTATGTGACTGAGTCTGAGTTTGTGTGTGTGAGATTGAGTTTGTGTTTGTGAGATTGAGTTTGTGTGTGTGACTGAGTCTGAGTTTGTGTTTGTGAGATTGAGTTTGTGTTTGTGAGATTGAGTTTGTGTGTGTGTGTGTTTTGAGTTTGTGTATGTGACTGAGTCTGAGTTTGTGTGTGTGAGATTGAGTTTGTGTGTGTGTGTTTTGAGTTTGTGTATGTGACTGAGTCTGAGTTTGTGTGTGTGAGATTGAGTTTGTGTGTGTGAGATTGAGTTTGTGTTTGTGAGATTGAGTTTGTGTTTGTGAGATTGAGTTTGTGTTTGTGAGATTGAGTTTGTGTATGTGACTGAGTCTGAGTTTGAGTGTGTGAGACTGAGTTTGTGTTTGTGAGATTGAGTTTGAGTGTGTGAGATTGAGTTTGTGTTTGTGATATTGAGTTTGTGTGTGTGTTTTGAGTTTGTGTGTGTGACTGAGTCTGAGTTTGTGTATGTGACTGAGTCTGAGTTTGTGTGTGTGAGATTGAGTTTGTGTTTGTGAGATTGAGTTTGTGTGTGTGACTGAGTTTGAGTGTGTGAGATTGAGTTTGAGTGTGTGAGATTGAGTTTGTGTTTGTGAGATTGAGTTTGTGTGTGAGATTGAGTTTGTGTGTGTGTGTGTTTTGAGTTTGTGTATGTGACTGAGTCTGAGTTTGTGTGTGAGATTGAGTTTGAGTGTGTGAGATTGAGTTTGTGTGTGTGACTGAGTTTGAGTGTGTGAGATTGAGTTTGTGTGTGAGATTGAGTTTGTGTGTGTGTTTGAGTTTGTCTGTGTGTGTGTTTTGAGTTTGTGTATGTGACTGAGTCTGAGTTTGTGTATGTGACTGAGTCTGAGTTTGTGTATGTGACTGAGTCTGAGTTTGAGTGTGTGAGACTGAGTTTGTGTTTGTGAGATTGAGTTTGAGTGTGTGAGATTGAGTTTGTGTTTGTGATATTGAGTTTGTGTGTGTGTTTTGAGTTTGTGTGTGTGACTGAGTCTGAGTTTGTGTATGTGACTGAGTCTGAGTTTGTGTGTGTGAGATTGAGTTTGTGTTTGTGAGATTGAGTTTGTGTGTGTGACTGAGTTTGAGTGTGTGAGATTGAGTTTGAGTGTGTGAGATTGAGTTTGTGTTTGTGAGATTGAGTTTGTGTGTGAGATTGAGTTTGTGTGTGTGTGTGTTTTGAGTTTGTGTATGTGACTGAGTCTGAGTTTGTGTGTGAGATTGAGTTTGAGTGTGTGAGATTGAGTTTGTGTGTGTGACTGAGTTTGAGTGTGTGAGATTGAGTTTGTGTGTGAGATTGAGTTTGTGTGTGTGTTTGAGTTTGTCTGTGTGTGTGTTTTGAGTTTGTGTATGTGACTGAGTCTGAGTTTGTGTATGTGACTGAGTCTGAGTTTGTGTATGTGACTGAGTCTGAGTTTGTGTGTGTGAGATTGAGTTTGTGTTTGTGAGATTGAGTTTGTGTGTGTGACTGAGTTTGAGTGTGTGAGATTGAGTTTGTGTGTGTGTTTGAGTTTGTCTGTGTGTGTGTTTTGAGTTTGTGTATGTGACTGAGTCTGAGTTTGTGTATGTGACTGAGTCTGAGTTTGTGTGTGTGAGATTGAGTTTGTGTTTGTGAGATTGAGTTTGTGTATGTGACTGAGTCTGAGTTTGAGTGTGTGAGATTGAGTATGTGTTTGTGAGATTGAGTTTGTGTATGTGACTGAGTCTGAGTTTGAGTGTGTGAGATTGAGTATGTGTTTGTGAGATTGAGTTTGTGTGTGTGTTTTGAGTTTGTGTGTGTGACTGAGTTTGAGTGTGTGAGATTGAGTTTGTGTTTGTGAGATTGAGTTTGTGTGTGTGTCTGAGTTTGAGTGTGTGAGATTGAGTTTGTGTGTGTTTGAGTTTGTCTTTGTGTGTGTGTGTGTTTGTGCTGATAAGGCTGCCATGGGTTAGGCAGAGAAGCACAGAGTTCCAATACGGCCTCTCTTTAACCCTCCAGATCCAATTGTGAATATTCTCTGGTCTCCAACATCAATTCCTTTGCAGGGGAGACATTTGCTCCGAGATTATTTCCAATCTGCATTTCAATTCAAGAGTTAACGCAGTCTGAGATTGTACCGCCCTGCCCACCTCATTAATCATGACGGACAGGTGTGGGGTTGTCTTTTAGTAGCAGCCATTTTGACTAATTATTGTCACGGACACGGGTGAGCATAAAGTGACTTTTCCAAACTTCTGAAGTGTTAAGGCTAACAATTAGCCCCGTTCGGCTGGCTACAACAGTGACGTCACCGTGTGCGCCAGCTTTCTGCCTGTCAGATTTGTTTTGTTTTGGACTACTTTACTCGCTAAAAGCTCCACTTTGCGCAAAATGGATAAGAGGGAAACGAAGGGTCGACCTAAACGTGTTACTACTGAGGCGGGTGTAGGAGCTGGTGTTCCACTCAGGACGAGGCTCTGGTGGAGAGTGACGAACAGCGCTCGGACGCACCGCTCAGTGTGGCAACATTTATCAAGGTGCTAGCGGGCTTGAAGCAGGATATTTGTATGACGTTTGACTCCAAGATTGATTTCCTTACCCTCACACTAAGGTCAGAAATATCATCTGTGAAAACTGAGCTTAAGGCCAATGTAAACGCCATCCAGGCCCTTGTTGATGCTCAGGAGACCACCATCAAGGAGCTGGAAATTTCTGCCACCTCTTGCAGTGATGATCTGACCTCTCTTCAGGCCTCTGTGTCTGGTTTGGCAGAGAAGGTCAAATATCTACATGTTAAATGTGAGGATCTTGAGGGAAGATCGAGCTCACAGATCTAACAGGGAAAAGCCTAAAGCAGGGGACCCACCACGACCGATTATCATCAGAGTGCACTATTTTCATGTAAAGGAGCAAATACTGCGTCGTGCGGGAGCTGCTGCACCTCTTCTCTATCAAGGCAAGATGATCTCCATTTTTCCTGACTTCACGTCATCAGTGGCCAAAAAACACTCACAGTTTGCTAATGCTAAATGTCTCCTACACTCATGTCCTGGCATTAAGTTCGGCTTATTCTACCCTGCAGACCTAAGGATCACACTACCGGATGGAGGGGTACACAAGTTTTCTGATCCCAAGGCTGCTACAGATTTCATTAGTAAGACACTGGGGACCACAACTTCTTCAGATTTGTAGCTTTAACTTGATTGGAGGCTGATGGGACTCTTGTTCATTATTTTTAACCCATACTGGTAAAAATTTATTTTATTGAAAATCCTGTGTTAAGTTCCCTATCAATGTAGGGTGTGCTTTAGCTACTACATTTTGTTTTACTCAATTTTTTTTTATTACTATCTTTATTTTCAATTTTATATTATCATTCTTACCATTATTCTTTTTTAGTTCTACTTAGCTATTTTTAATACTATATATACCTGGAAAAAAATCTTTGAGTTTAGTTCAGTTATTAGTATTTATTAGGGGGAAGAAGAGACAAGTTTGCATATTTATTTATTGTTTTGTTGTTGTTGTTATTTCTCCTTTTTTAATTATCTTTTTTTATTTATCTATCTTTAAATTTTATTTTGTTATTATTATTTATTATTATTACTATTTTCTAATTCTATTTATTTATTTTATTTTTATTTTTTCTCTTTCCCTCTCCCTCTTCAAATTCCTATTTCTGCCTTGTTGTTTTATTTGTACTTGGTTATTTTTATTCTTTGGTAAATTTCCATATGCTTAACTGTGGAAAAAATGTATATATATTTTGTTCCTGCTTGATGGAAGCCTGAGTTCTGCTGGGTCACTGGATGAGTGGAAGGAGGTACCTAGCGGATAGCAAAAGGGGGTGTGTGCACATCTCGTTTGGGAAGATGCTTCAGCAGTTAGGGGTAAGTTTGACTGTTCTTTTGTTCGTTGCACTGTTCTGGCACAGGTTTTTTGGTCTTCAAGTGCTTGCAATGGGTCATTCCTTTTTTTTTTTTCTTTTTTTTTTTACTTTATTTTATTTATTTATTTATTTTTTTGGTGTTTGTTAAATAATGTCACAATCCAATAAGGGTAATGTACTGAAGGGTCAAATTCTCAGGTTTTGTAGCTGGAATTGTAAAGGATTAAATCAACCTATTAAAAGGAGTAAAGTGCTCCATCATTTACAGCATTTAGGCTTTCAAATAGCTTTCTTACAGGAAACTCACTTGAAAATCTCAGATCATTCTAGACTTCGGAAGGGCTGGGTGGGTCAGTTGTATCATTCAACTTTTCAAAGTAAGGTTCGGGGCGCTGCCATTCTGATTCACAAATCTGTGCCATTTGTTTGTTCTAATGTCACTGCTGATCCTAATGGTAGATACATTATTGTTAGTGGAAGTATCTTTGATACAAAATTAATTTTGGCTAATGTGTATGCGCCCAATTGGGATGACTGTAATTTTTTTAGTTCTTTTGTCACAAAAATTCCAGATTTATCCTCACATTTTTTGGTTTTGGATGGGGATCTCAACTGTTGGTTGAGTCAGCTGGATCGATCATCAAATAATTCTATCAGACAATCGCATTCTTCCAAAATTGTAAAACATTTTCTCAAGGAATTCTCAGTTGTTGATGCCTGGCGTTCTCTTAATCCTACTCGGAGAGAATACATTTTTTTCTCCCCAGTTCATCATACATACACACGTATTGATTACTTTCTCCTGGACAGTCAGCTCATATCTCATATCCGTGCTTGTTCTCATAATGCTATTGTCATTTTAGATCATGCCCCAGTGACACTGGACTTGGTAGTGGGCGGTGGCGCTTTCTCTTTTGTCCCGTGGCACATGAATACGTGCCTGTTGTCTTATAAGTTTGCTGACTTTGTGGTGTCAAAAATTGATCTATTTGTTGCCACAAACGATATACCCGGTACATCGCCTTCCCTTCTGTGGGAGGCATTTAAGGCTTTTATACGGGGACATATTATTTCTTACAGTAGTTTTGATGTGAAGCAAAGAAAGGCAAAGTTATCAGAACTTACAACCCAAATTTGTCATTTGGATGAATTGTATGCTGCCTCTCCTTTACCCGAAGTATATAATGACAGATTGTCTTTGCAGGCAGAATTTGATCGCTTATCGTCAGTCCAGGCTGAGGAGATGTTGTTGAAGGCACAACACGGCCAATACAAGTACGGTGACAAGGCCAGTAAACTACTCTCTCATCAGCTCCGTAGCGTGTCGACAGCACATCTTATTCCACAGATCCAAACCCCTGGTAGTGTTTCATCTGACCCTCAAATAATTAACGATCAGTTTCGAAACTTCTATTCATCACTTTATATCTCTGAATGTCCTTTTAGTATTCCGTCTTTGGACTCATTCTTTGACAACCTTGTCTGTCCTGTATTGGATAGAGCACAGAGTCTTAAGTTGGAGGAGCCTATTGGTGTCGGGGAGGTTCTTCGTGCTATTAATAATATGCAAAGTTCTAAATGTCCTGGGCAGGATGGATTCCCTGTTGAATTTTATAGAAAGTTTATTCTTAAATTGGCCCCACTCCTTTTGAAGATGTTTAATCACTCATTTGAATCTGGATCTCTTCCTGCCTCTTTATTACAGGCCTCCATATCCCTAATCCTGAAGAAGGGTAAGGACCCACTGTCCTGTGGCTCCTATCACCAGATTTCACTTCTAAACGTAGACTATAAAATTCTTGCAAAAATTTTGGCCCTTTGTCTAGAAACCGTATTGCCATCAGTAATCAGTCCTGACCAGACTGGATTTATTAAGGGTAAATATGCCTTCTCTAATCTTAGATGCTTGTTTAATATACTTTACAACCCTACAGACTCTGCTGAAGCGAATTTGCACTTAGTCTGGATGCTGAGAAGGCGTTTGACAGGGTCGAGTGGGGTTACCTTTTCTATGTGCTTGAATGATTTGGATTTGGTCATAAGTTTCTCTCATGGATAAAGCTTTTATACACTACCCCACTTGCCTCTGTCAAAACAAATTCAATTTACTCAAAATTTTTTCCTCTTTTTAGAGGCACTAGACAGGGCTGCCCTATGTCTCCATTACTTTTTGCGACTGCCATAGAACGATTGGCCATCTCACTTAGATCTAATGCACGTCACTGGAGTCACGAGACTTGGCCTTGAACAAAAGGTTTCCCTGTACACTGATGATTTGCTTCTCTACATTTCAAAACCAGCTTCTTCAATTCCCACTGTTCTCTCAATTCTTGACCAGTTTAGTCATATTTCTGGCTATAAATTAAACCTAGGCAAAAGCAAAATCTTTCCCTTGAATTCTGCGGCTCAAAATTATTCATTGGCTTCCCTTCCGTTTCGGGTTGCACTTGAAGGTTTTACATATTTAGGGGTGAAAGTTAGGAGGTCTATTAGAAAAGTATCTGACCTTATTATTTTTTTCAAAAACCATATGGATTTGAATCACGTGTGATCACATCAGACATGCTTGAACCCTCGTGGGCATGCGAGAGTTTTTTCACGCCTGTCGGTTACGTCATTCCTCTGTGGGCAGTCTTTGAGTGAGGAGTGGCCCGTTTTTTTCATTGTTTATGAATGGCTCAGAGACTGCTGCTTTGTTTGATAAAAAATTTTTCAAAACTGTAAGGCACAACTGAGTGGACACCATTCGATAAATTCAGCTGGTTTTTGGTAAAAATTTTAACGGCTGATGAGAGATTTTGGTCTGGTAGTGTCGCCGTAAGGATGGCCCACGGCACCTGACGGTGATCTGCGCTTCGAGGCGGCAGCGTCTCGCCGTTTCAAGTTGAAAACTTCCACATTTCAGGCTGTTGACCCAGGAAGTCGTCAGAGAACAGAGAACTTTCAGAAGAAGTCGGCATGAGGAGTTTATTCGGACATTCCATTGTTAACGGACATTTTGTAATGAAAGAACGTGCGGGCAGAGTCGCATGTCGGGCCGGACCCGACCGCGGGGGGTCGCGACAGGAAAAACACCTCCGTTGGAAACCTTAACGGGCAAGTTGGAACATGCCCAAGCTGTTAAACAATTTCTCAGTTACTCACTTGTTGAAAGCCATCAAAAGCCGCCTGAATTTTACAAATGGTTTTCAACACGGAGGTGTTTTTCCTGTCGCGGCGCAAATTCGCAGAGTCGTTTCCGTGACGACTCGGCGAATTTGCGCGCACGTCTTTCATTACAAAATGTCCTTAAACAGTGGAATGTCCACATAAACTCCTCATGCTGGCCTCTTCTGAATCTTCTCTGTTCTCTCACGACGTCCTGGGTGAATTAAGCCTTAAATTAGGATGTTTTCAGGTCGAAACAGGCCGACGACGGCGCCTGGAAGCGCTGCACGACGTCTTGCTCCATGGGAAGTCCTTACACCGACAGAAATACCCCATAATCTCTCATCAGCCGTTAAACTTTTCACCGAAAACCAGCTTAATTTCTCGAATAGTGTCCACTCGGATATTCCTCACAGGTCCAGAAAAAATTTTGATAAAGCAACGCGCGCCGTCTCGAGCAGCGTGTGAAACAAAGGAATTCAGCCGAGAGGGCGGGACCACATCTCACTCAAGGCCTGCCCACAGGGAAATGACGTCACCGACACGCGTGAAAAAACTCACGCATGCGCACGAGGGTTCAAGCATGACTGGTGGAATCGCACGTCATTCAAATCCATATAGTTTTAAAAAAAAATAAAAGGGTCGGTTTATTGTCTAATAGACCTCGTAAAAGTAAATTTTGTGACCTTTTCAAGTTTAATTTTGAGCCTCTTGTGGATAGGGTTAGGCAGGATTTAGACAGATGGTCCTTACTTCATCTATCTGTTGCTGGAAGAATTAATACAGTTAAAATGAACGTGCTTCCGAAGTTTTCTTTTGTCTTCCAATGTGTCCCTGTTTATATCCCTGTCTCTTTCCTTAGTAAACTGGACCAAATTATTACCAGCTTTATTTGGGATCATAAACCATATCTACAGAGACCAAAAAATGTTGGTGGAATGGCGTTACCAAATTTTATGTTTTACTATTGGGCCTCTAATATCCGTATTCTTACATACTGGCTTAAGTCAGATGACTTGGACAATACCCCAGCTTGGCTTAGCTTGGAAACCTCATCGTGTGTGCGATCATCCTTATCAGCTCTGGTTTATGCTCCGAAATCGTTACCAGCCACTGAAATCTCTAATAATAAAATCGTAGGAACAACTTTGAATTTCACTACTTTCGCTACTTTAAATTTTACTTCTTTTCCTTGCAATCCCCTATTTCTAAAAACCCTTTATTTTGGCCCTCCCTGATTGATTCTGCATTTTCCCTCTGGTTTTCTCTTGGTATTAAATCATTCAATGATCTCTATTTTGAGGGTACTTTTGCATCTTTTGATCAGCTTTCTTTGAAATTTGATCTCCCAAAAAGCCACTTTTTCCGCTATTTACAAGTTTGAAGCTATGTTAAAGAGAAAACTACTTTGTTTCCATCTAAACCTCCTGCCCAGGATTTTGAGAATCTTTTGCTGCCTCCCCCACCACG
The DNA here is from genome assembly GCF_902500255.1 of Thalassophryne amazonica. Classification (NCBI taxonomy): domain Eukaryota; kingdom Metazoa; phylum Chordata; class Actinopteri; order Batrachoidiformes; family Batrachoididae; genus Thalassophryne; species Thalassophryne amazonica. Next base: position 2,041,379 of record NC_047117.1, on the reverse strand, counting down.
AAAGGGTCTTATATCATGCCTACATGAGAGATTGTGTTCTTTACGTGAATCTCATCTTTTAATTATCAAAGCAGCATGGGAGGAAGACTTGGGCTTTGCTATCCAGGATGATTTATGGGAAAAAAATTCTCCATCAGGTACATGGTTCTTCACTGTGTGCCAGGCATGGATTAATTCAATGTAACTGGACTAAGGCTAGACTCTCTAGGGTATATCCTAATGTTAGTCCAGATTGTGACCGTTGCCACCAAACGCCTGCATCGCTAATCCATATGTTGTGGTCATGCCCATCACTTCAACAATATTGGACCAAATTTTTTGCAACATTGTCAGAAGTTGTCCAGCTGACCATCCAACCTGATCCTTTAACAGCATTGTTTGGGGTTCTCCCTGACAGAGTCGCCATACCAAAACTTATATCTGATCTTGTCGCATTCCTCACTTTGTTGGCAAGACGTAGGATATTGTTGTGTTGGAAATCAGCCTCTCCTCCATCATTTGAAATTTGGATCAATGACTTTATATTTCAGCAAACTCGAAAAAATTAAATTTACCTTACATGGATCCATCTCAAAATTTATTAAGATCTGGCAACCTTTTTTTGATCATAATCGGACACTGCCGACCTGGAAGGTACCCAGGTCGGACCCCCTCTTTTTATTTTTTTCTCTTTTTATTTTTTCTCTTTTTTAACATATATATTTATTTATTATTATTGCTATTATTTTTTTAAGCTGCCTACACTGCACATCTTAATACTTTTGTTAAGATGGGACTTCTTTCCTCAGATTGTACCTTTTGTAGCTGTTTTTTATTTCAATATTTATTACTGAGGTGTGATTGTGCTGTGCACTGTGGAAGGTTGGTTCTGTTCTGTTCTTAAAAAAAAAATGCATATATATTTTGTATATCTGTATTCTGTGTTATTGGTGTAAAAATCCAATAAAAATATTTAGAAAAAAAAAAAAGAATAAATCCTCAACGTCTTCCACGGAGAGTGGTGCCAAGCACACAACGCGCCACTTCTCCCAGGCGTCAAGAACATAGCCCGCAGGATAGGTTCCGTCTGGGCATGCAGGGTCCCCCAGCCCTGATTTCCTGATTTGTTGAAAAGATGGTGTCAATAGCTTTGAGAGACCAGCTGATCAATTCCATGGTTATTCCAAATACAGTTCAAAGAATTCAGTCTGGTGAAGTTGGGACTTTTGAAGGTTGGGGCAGAGATTAAAAAAAAAAACACAGAAAGAGAGGAAAGAGGAGGAGATGCGACCGCCCTCGCCGGAGTCCCAACCAAGAGAGCCATGTTCCATGAAAGGACAGAAAAGAAGAGACGAGAGCAAAGATGACTAAATTAGACCGTTTAGGATTTTTCAGCACAGCCAGCAGCCCACCAAGTCCGATGAGTCCAGGCCCAGTTAACTGTAAAACTATACGAGGTCTGTTAGAAAAGTAACAGACCTTTTTATTTTTTGCAAAAACCATATGGATTTGAATCACGTGCGCTTGCATCAGCCAAGCTTGAACCTTTTTTCACGCCTGTCGGTTGCGTCATTCGCCTGTAAGCATGCTTTGTGGGAGGAGTGGTCCAGCCCCCTCAGCGGATTTTCATTGTCAGGAAAATGGCCGAGCGACTGCCGCTTTGCTGCATCAAAATTTTTTCAGAAACTGTGAGAGACAGCCAGGTGGACACCGTTCGGAAAATTCAGATGGCTTTCGGTAAAGATCTTATGGGCATCACACAGATTAAGGAGCATTACAACCGGATTAAAGACGGCCCACAGCAGCTGAGGGCGCGCCGCGCTTCGAGCGGCCATCGACAGGCTAAAACGACCAGATCATTTCCAAAGTGAAGGCTGTGTTGATCCGGGACGTTGTCTGACTACCAGAGAAATGACAAGAGAGGTGGACGTAGCACTTTTTCGGCACATTACACTGTTACAGGAGATTTTGTAATGAAAGACGTGCGGCAGAATTCGCGCGTCAGGACGGAGCCGCTAATGGCGCAGAACAAAAAGCACCTCTGTGTTGGAAGTCTCACGGGACATGCCCAGCTCTTCCACCATTCGGAAGATTCAGACGACTTTGGGTGGCTTTTCAGTCGAGTGAGTATCCGAGAAATTGTCGAAGAGCTGAGCATGTCACATGTCCTGTGAGACCAACACGGAGGTGCTTTCGTTCCGCGCCATTAGCAGCTCCGTGGCGAATTGCTCCGCTCCTGTTTTCATGACAAAATCTCCTTTAACAGTGCGCCCTCCGCCATTGTGCGCCGTCTTTAAACCGGCTGTACCACTCCTTAATCTGTGTGATGCCCATAAAATCGTCCCTGAAAGCCATCTGAATTTTCCGAATGGTGTCCACCTGCTTGTCTTTCACAGTTTCTGGAAAAATTTGATGCAGCGCTGCTCCAGCCATTCAGATATTTTCCTCACAATGAAAATCCGCAGAGGGGGGTGGACCACTCCTCCCACAAAGCCTGCTCACAGGCGAATGACGCAATCGACAGGTGTGAAAAAACTCACGCATGTGCACGAAGGTTCAAGCTTGGCTGATGCAATCACACGTGATTCAAATCCATATAGTTTTTGAAAAAAATAAAAAGGTCCAATACTTTTCTAACAGACCTCGTATGTGTTTAGTTTTTCTTTTCATTACTTGCTGAAAAGCAATCACTTTTTACAATTCTCCATATTATATAAAGAACCCAGTCCCGGCTGCCCCATCACCGTGTGACTCCCCAGTCGCCATCCTGGAGTCCTTCCATAACCTGAGGATCACCCATCACCCAGGACCTCAAGTGGGAGCTGAACTTCAGCTCTCTCACCAAGAGAGCACAACAGAGGATGAACTTTCTGCAGCAGCTGAGGAAGTTCAACCTGCCAAAAACAATGATGGTGAACTTCTAGACTGCAGCCTGACCCCACAGACACTGCAGTCTGACCCCACAGACACAGATACAGACACTGCAGTCTGACCCCACAGACACTGCAGTCTGACCCCACAGACACAGACACGCAGCCTCACCCCACAGACACAGACACGCAGCCTCACCCCACAGACACAGACACGCAGCCTCACCCCACAGACACAGACACGCAGCCTCACCCCACAGACAGAGGGCATTTTGATGAAAATATTTTAGATGCTGCTGTAAAACATATCGTAGCAATGCAGTCCTGGCCATTTCCCAAAAAATGTAATTGTTGTTTTTCTGAAACATTTTACAACACATCTACAAAAGCCAGGATCAAACAGCCACACAGCTGTGCTGATCTCCAAACCTGGACTGCATTGGGAGATGTGCTGGCTATTTGGAGATCACAGTTCACCCCTTTACAACAACGTCTGGGTGAATGGAATCAAAGAATGGGGGGAAAAAAAAAAAGAAAATTCTGTTTAAGTGTGATTCAGCACACCGTATGACAATCGTGACAGTTGGATGCTATTCACACTCCCATCCAGTAGATGGCAGTGTTCTATGGATTTTGACCCATCTATTGGATGGTCACATGGTCGTTATTCGTTGTGCTGAATCACACTTAAACAGAATTTTCACATGGTCACATGGATTTCAGTCAATATCAGCAGATTCTTGAGAACAATGTTCATGAATCAGTGACAAAGTTGAAGTTGTTCCGGGGCTGGATCTTTCAACAAGACAACGACCCTAAACACTGCTCAAAACCTACTAAGGCATTCATGCAGAGGAACACGTACAATGTTTTGGAAGGCCATCTCAGTCCCCAGACCTGAATATTATTGAAAATCTGTGGTGTGATTTTAAGTGGGCTGTCCATGCTCAGAAACCAACAAACCTGAGATGTTTTGTAAAGAAGAATGGTCCAAAATACCTTCAACCAGACTCTCATTGGAAGCTATAGGAAGCATTTAGAGGCTGTTATTTCTGCAAAAGGAGGATCTACTGAATATTGATGTATTTTTTCTGTTGGGGTGCACAAATTTATGCACCTGCCTAATTTTGTTTAAAGAATTATGGCACACTTTCTGTAAATACTATAAACTTCATTTCACTTCTCAAATATCACTGTGTTTGTCTGCTATATGATATATTTAACTGAAATTTCTGATCCAAACAACCAATGATTTATAAAGGAAAATCACGGAAATCATCAGGGGGGCCCAAACTTTTACATGCAACTATAACTAGTAACACGTGCATAGGCGTGTCCATGCATCTTGCACCGGGGCCGTGCTGAGGTCACTACGCTGCTGACTGCTGGAACACCATTTGTTTTTTTGTTTTATTTTAATGCTTTAGTATTGCTGCATTTCAAGTTTGCAGGCCCTTACCAAAAAATAGTACTGATAAGTATATAAAAAGTAAACTAGAAGTATACTTGAAACATACTTGCATATACTACTTTTTGGTAAGGGGGTTCACTTCCTGCCTGGTCCTTTCTGTGTGGAGTTTTCACTTCCTCCATGTTTGCGTGATCTAGCTCCACCCACTTCTACACAGGTGCAGGTCAGATGAACTGCAGGGGTGATGGTTTGTCTCTGTGGCCCTGTGACAGACTAACCTCCTGTCCAGGTTGAACTCCGCCTCGCACGCCTTGACTGCTGGAATAAGCTCCACCCCCATCCGCCCTTTTCAGGTTTCAAATCCCGCAAAACCTCAGAGAGGTCGCCGCGCTGTGAGATCCCAGTAACATTGAGAACTGCATTGAGACGCTCTGATCAGGCTGCACTTTAACCGCTGCACACAGACAACACAATTAACATCGCAACATAAAACTATTTTATATTGTGCCTAAAACTGTCATGAATATATTCTCTGGGTTTATAGACGTTATTGTGTTTATTTTATATAAACGTGAGAATCACAGTCTGTCTCTCCGTTATTTTCAGTGGGAGCTGCTGTGAGCTACAGTCACTTCCTGATCATGTCATTCTGGGGGGAAAGTGAAGTTTGCTCTTTAACGCCTTGATTATTGTTCTTTACAACACTGTTTGTCCTCTTTGTTCCAGACTAATATACCGTATATGTCTGAAATTCAGTTTGTGTTTATTAAATTCCACGCAGATTAAACGTAACAGACACAGATTATTTGTTATAATTGTTTTAGCAAGTTTTCAGGGTATCATGCAGCAGTCTCTTATTAACATGACAAAAAGCATAAAAAAATACGTATTTTTGTAGTATAATATTCATTTGTAATTGTCATCATGTGGATTCTCTATGTTGTTTTGACTGCAGCGACTCTCATGCGCAAGGGATTATGGGATACATGAAAACCCTGGATGACCCTTAATTGGAGTACATGGGTATTTTTCCAGTCAAAATGGGCAAAAAGATCAGATAAAATTAGTGAAAGGCTGAAAATTGGTGTATGCTCTCCCCTCAGTAGCCTTGACAACATACAGAAAGTCCCCGTGTATCCTCACTGAGATTTCACCATTATGACATCATAACTTATGTTTACGTGATAAATGGCCTCATCTGGATATGATTACTTTTTATTAAACAGCCATACAATGCTTTGGAATATTGATGTCAACACCAATAAACAAAAGAGCATGAGATCATAATGTCATGACCTCATTTATGATATCATAATATGTTGAATTACCTCAAAGTCGGTAATTATAGGGATGTTCACTGGAATGTTTAAGAACCACAAAATACTCTTAAAAGAGGACGTTACACAGCCCAGGATAGGTGTTCTATGCATTTTTTTCCAAACTCGGGGACTTGGGTTCACAGTAAAGTGTTACGGCTTGAGTCAGACTGTGCCCACATGAAAGGTTATTAAGGGGGCTTTCGTCTTTGTGGATATTCAGTCACGGCATGATCCTCACCAGCCATCTGGAAATCAAATGTCTGATTTTTCAATACCGGTGAATCGTTACTGAACCCCTTTGCACCGGCCAAAAGGCTTTTCTGTTTCCACGGATATGTCACAGTCATCAACAGAAAACGAGCAGCACTGGTTCAAGTTAAAAGGTGACAGCGATGATCTCAGTGTTTTTTGGGAGAAGGATGAAGCATAGACACAACACTAGAGTGTCGTGTCTAGTTTTTATGACATATCGTGTGCACAGTAACGGATGAAAGGCCAGTGAGCCGCTCTGTCATTCCGTCCCCTCAGCGTCCAGTCCGCTGGTCACAGTGACAGCCTCCTCATCCATGTGTTTACCTTTCAACATCCCTGACATTCATACACAATGACGTCATGATGTCACAATGATGTCATGGCGTCTACTTGATATCATATCTATTTCACTTTGAAGCAGTCTTGTCTGTCAAACAATGAAGATACATATACCGCTGCAAATAATTAAATCATCAACATGCATGAAACACTATTTTCCACATCCAAGACGCTCATGGCATCATGACGTCATACCAGGAAAAGCTCCAGGATACATGGGGACTTTTAGTTTGTTGTTTAGGATGGTTAGAGGATTGCATCCAGCTATTTTCAGCTTTCTACTAATTTTTTCCGACCTTTGCCAAAAAAAAAAAAAAAAAGACTTAATATTACTGGACTATATAGAAAATGATTACAAATATAAAAAAGGACTGTTTTGTGCTCAAATGGTTTTCCTCACACAGGACGTGACGTTTGTCGGGCTTCCTGTTTTGTTTGAACTCGTCTAACTTGACTCGCGGGGTTTCCTCGGGTTGTCGCGATGTAATACTTCATCATGACGGCGACCGTGACATGAATCAGCAGGTTTATCTGCGTGTGACAAACACCACCTGGATTTTAATCAATAAGCTTTTTGTTTGCTTTCTTACCCGCTTTTTGTTGCGTCGCTCCGCTCAGCATCAGCAGCGCGCGCGCTCTTCCTCTGTGACTGAATGCGACCGTCTACAGCGCCACCAGCTGGCGGGAGGCCTCTGTCACAACAAATCCATGATTTCTTAGCCTTCGAGTTCATAGATTTTGGGTTAATTTATTTTAATAAATACAAAGATGAGGTTTGGATGCACATAGTTTGCTTTGTTCATTTACAGCTAAAGGGTCAGAAAAGCCTCATGTTTGATTTTAAACCATGTGTACAGAATTGATCAATATTTTCATGTTTCATGTGTTTGATCTGCAAGCAAAAAAAAAAAAAAGAAACCTCTTTAAAATATAGGTTTGAGGATGATGAAAAGGGCGGTTTTAGGCCTGTTAGTTATCAACAGTCGAGTGAAGATAAACTGATGGATGGTCATGTGACATGTGCCCGTATCACTGAACTGAAGAGATGGAAAACAGAAAAAATGCCTTCACGAAGCACCGTAAGAACACAAAAACAAATAAAACCATTTAAACAGTCACTCTGACAGAGATAAACTGCAGCAGTTTATAAAATGTGAGGTTCTGCTCATTAGTAGGCAAATTTATATGCATAAATGTCACCAAAACCGGATCAGCTCCTCTTCTTCACGACTGAGTGAGGTGTGGCCAGCGTTAACGGTACAGACACGCAGGCCAGAGGGACGAACACGTGACAGACCACACAGGAAGTGATGTCAGCAGGCGCTCTGGATCAAAGACACTCCAGCACACAGTCAAGAAAAATAAAGAACATTTATGCAGATGATGAGCAGAAACATCTGTCCAAACATACATGTAGCGCACAGTGGGTGGAGTTACAAAGACAAACATGGTCCCATTGCATTCACACAAACTTAATGTCATGTTTAAGGCTTTCTTAAGGTGACATCATCATGCAGCATCACATCGAGCTGAAGGTCGGGTTGGAAAAGTTCCCGGCTGGTGAAGCTTCTGAATCGTCGCACTCGGCAAAGTCCTCGGGGTCCAGATCGGCCTCAAACATCCTCTGCAACAAGGCGTCAACCGTCCGATACCCTGTCCGAACAAAGAAAAGAACCACAGCTGACGGAAAACCTTCACACATCAAACACGTTACTTAACAACAAGGCATGGACCATCTGACATCAAGTCTGAGGTCCGGTGTCGCAGACTGAACAGTCCGCCCCTAAAAATCCGACCGCCCTGTCTTCACTGCGTTATTTGGGACCACAGCAGCTCGTCTGAGTCTCACTCGCTACACCCAAAGTGATCAAAGAGAATAACGTGATTATTAACCATATTCATTCTGAAGTCAGATTTAAGTAGAAACAAGGTGAAACTCTGTGACGCTTTGAAATGACGGAGGTGCAGTGAACGCATCAGCTAGCAGCTCATGTAGCTGCGGTGCTCTGATCGGTTCCTTGTCTTTTATGATGAAATAATGCTGAATTTATGTGGAAATTATTGTTGTAGAAAAGCTTCAGATATCTGTGGCTGAGACAGATGATGACTGGAGACAGTTTGAAGCAGAAACGAGGTGATAATCAGTGAACCGCGGCTGATGACGCATGCACAGTGAAGGCAAGATGAACCGATTTATAGGGGGACCGTTCAGTCAACAACACCAGCACCTCACCGCATCCACGAGACCCCCACGGGTCCTGGATGGCAACCACCCAGACAACCAGTTAACCAGACAACAAAGTAACCGGCCAGGAGAAACAGGGGCGTGTCCTCGGCCAGGAGAAATGGGGGCGTGTCCTCGACCTTTTCCAGTCTCTGGGGTCATGAACACAGACACCTGTGTCCTGGATCTTGTCCAGATAAACTCCCCACATGGACTAAACGTAGTGTCTGTAGTTTCCTTCACAGTGTCAGTGATCCTCCTCATCTGAGTCTCACTAAGTAACCGTTCATTGGACACAAAGTCATTCCAGCAGGACCCAAAGATCCTCCACAAAGACCTGGGACAAAAGACATCCAGTCCTCACCTTCGGTCACTGGTTAGAGTCCAAGTCTGACATTAGGACAATACGCCAGGAGGCACCAGGACCCTAAAGACTTTCACCTTTATTTTCCTGCAAAGACATCAGCAATATCAAACACCTCTGTCCTTTGACCTTGTGAATCCATAAGACCTTCCCAGGTGTCTCTAGATCTCAAAGGCCAAGGACCCAGAAACATGAAGGTTTCTGCTGAGATTGGTCAATGTCTCTACAACTTCAACACTTTCACCACATACAGAAACACTTGTGATGGACAAGTCCAGGATGTCACTGAAAGCCTGGATCATAGTCTGGATCCAGGACCATCCCAAACCTATATCCATAAAGGTAAGGTCAGAAAACCTTTCCTCACCAACAAAAGCACCTCATGCACTAGTTTCCACAGCCTGACCAAACACCCAGTCCATGCAAGTATTGAACAGTGGATGAACCAGAAGATGTCCCTGAGGAACATTGGTCTTTCCTGAGAAAAACTGAGTCTCTGGATCTGCTCTGCTGGTGTGGGATTAAAAATGTTAGCATTTGCATGTCCTCTTAAGAATGTTAGCTAAAATCCCTAAGCTAACATGCTAAGGCTAAAATTGGCACTGAAGTTGCACCATGTGGTGAAAACAGAATGCTCATACTGATATTTTAGTGTTCCGTTCATGATTCAGTATTCTCATTACATTTCATCGTTTCCATAAACGTCAATGGTCACATTAGCTTTTCAACACATTAGCTTGTGTTAGCCGCTATGTTTGCTTCGTACTTTTAGAAGCAATTTTAAACATGAGCGTTGACTTTCTCTTGCTTGACTGTCCAGTTCCCAGATCGTTATCGATGGTTTCCATCGCATTCACCAGGTTTTCTTCCATTTGTTCCCTGTTTAACAGAAAAAACACAAATTAAGGCCAAACATCAGCTCCAGCGGCTCCGATGCATTTATGAAACCAACATCATCAAATAAAAAGATTGTTAAAATCCACTTGATCATCAGATTCAAACTGTATGAAACTGCAGTTTCAAAAACTTTTTCATTATCCTGTACAGTGGCCATGAAGTGCAAAACCAAACAACATTCCTGTTTCCTCAAATGTATTTTCTAAATGTTGTATTTTAGTTTTTTAATGCTTTAAATTAGTTTTTTACAAACACAGAATAACAAATGAAAGCATTTTTCTTTTGTTCTCAAACATCTTGCATGGTAGCTAATAAGTGAGGAAACACTCAACAATCAACTTTACTCTACTTCTGTAGAGACTTTCAAGTCCAGACGGAAGATGCCCTTATTTTCCCTTTCGTATGGCTAGCATACTAGCATAGTATGTTTCTACGCTTTTTACTCTTTTAATTTATTTTATTAGTAAACGGAGCATGCCGCGGACTCAACTTTATCTAAATTCTGGGTCTTTTAGTTAAGTTTAGGGCTAGTGGTCGGCGATCACCTTAGTATTTCTTCTGTTTCTCTGTTGCTTAATGCTGACAAATTATACTTTAAGTGTAGTTTTTCTGGCCGACTGATTCTGTTTTCTTTTTCTCTCTGTCAGAGATGCAGCAGGATCCATGTGCTGGACTGTGTGATTTATGTGGCGGACGTGGGATGGACTCCACTGTAGGAATAGAGCCAACGAGTAGCTTGATGACCCCCCTCCCCCAATCCACTCCCCCCCGACAATGGACTCATCAGTTTTTGTTGTGTTCTCTATTATAAACCTTTTTGGTAGCCTGGTCCAAGCAGTGGGTCACCCCTTTGAGTCTGGTCTGCTTGAGGTTTCTTCCTCAAATCATCAGAAGGAGTTTTTTCTTACCACTGTCGCCTGTGTTCTTGCTCTGGGGTTGCTCTTGAGGCAACTTTGTTGTGATTTGGCATGATATAAATTAAAATAAAAATTGAAATTGAATTGAACCGCACTAAGCTCTTGGCCACCTGTATACAAATGCCAAAGTAAAACCATGGTCTCAAGTTCAAGATTTCTAAGCCATTATTGTGTGATATCAGAATTAAGTTGAAATAATCCAAGGACATTTTCACTTTCAAATTTGGCAAATGCACAGAAATGTTGATTAAAAAACCTGTTACATTAATAAAGTTCAAATTTATGTGTACCACAATGCATGAGCCAAAATGAGAGTTTCTTTAGTCCAAATGATGAGAAATTAATACAAAATGTTGACTTTAGTTATAGAAAATACAAATAAATTATTTAGATTTTTCCCACTTGAAACATGCTTTTATGTTATTGCACCTCAGGGACACCATACTCTGGAGTGTTTTCGTGACATCTGATCACGTCCCAAATCACCGAGGTCACATCATCATATCTTTAAACTCAAGTTTGGTTCTGTGACACTTGAACGTGTTCTTGAATGTGTGCATGGAGATGTGCAGGCCTGAGTGACAGCTCCTGGTTGTCACGGTAACGCACTGTGCAAACGCCAGCTCCAGCTCTTCGATCTTCTTCTCCAAAGACGTATGCAGGTCACTCTTCTCCAAGGAATACTCAACAAAGAACGCCTCAAGGACGAATGCCACAAAGATACTGTAGAAAGACGCAGGTCAGTGAATGCAGCACGTATTCATGTCAGCACAAAGTCTCGTTTCAGCTGCTCCCATTAGGGGGCGCTACAGCAGAACAATTGTTTCCATCTCACCCTGTCCTCTGTGTCTTCCTCTGTCTCACCCTGTCCTCTGTGTCTTCCTCTGTCTCACCAACCACCTGCATGTCCTCCCTCAGCACATCCATAAACCTCCTCTTTGTCCTCCCTCTTCTCCTCCTGCCTGGCAGTTCCATCCTCAGCATCCTTCTCCCTATATACCCTGCGTCCCTTCTCTGCACATGTCCAAACCATCTCAGTCTCTTCTCTCTGACTTTGTCTCCAAACTGTCCCACCTGAGCTGTCCCTCTGATATGTTCATTCCTAATCTTGTCCATTCTTGTCACTCCCAAAGAGAATCTCAACATCTTCAGCTCAGCCTCCTGTCTTTTTGTTAGTGTCACCGTCTCTAACCTGTCCAACATAGCTGGTCTCACTACTGTCTTGTAAACTTTCTCCTTCACTCTTGCTGATATTCTTCGGTCACAAATCACTCCTGCCACCTTTCTTCACCCACTCCACCCTGCCTGCACTCTCTTCACCTCTCTACCACACTCTCCATTACTTTGAACAGTTGACCCCAAATATTTAAACTCATCTACTTTCACCACTTCTACTCCTTGTAACTGCACTATTCCACTGGGCTCCCTCTCATTCACCCACTTGGACTCAGTCTTGCTTCTACTGACTTTCATTCCCCCAGGGGTCACCAACCCTGTTCCTGGAGGGCACCTATCCTGCATGTTTTCCAAGTCTACCTACTCAAGTCACACCTGATATTTTTAAAAGTGGTGTTTTCCAGCTCTTGATTGGCTGAGCACGCCCGATAGAGTTAATTGACTGGGAGTGGAACAGGGAGAGTTAGAAAACCTGCAGGTCAGGGGCCCTCCAGGAACAGGGTTGGTGACCCCTGCATTTCCAACTCTCCAAACCAGACTCAACCTGCTCCCTACTCTCACTGCAGATCACAATGTCATCTGCAAACATCATAGTGGCGGCATTTAAAAAACATTTCAAAACATTATAATACTCACAGCATCTTCCACATGCAGTTGTCATGTTTGTATTTTTGCCAGCATGCACACAGTCGTGGATGATAGATAGATAGAGTAGATAGAGATAGAGTATCTCGTCAATAGTTTTACATCCTCATTGAAGACAACTTTGGATGCTGTAGCTCCTCTAAAAAAGAGAGCTTTAAATCAGAAGTGCCTGACTCCGTGGTATAACTCACAAACTCATAGCTTAAAGCAGATAACCCGTAAATTGGAGAGGAAATGGCGTCTCACTAATTTAGAAGATCTTCACTTAGCCTGGAAAAAGAGTCTGTTGCTCTATAAAAAAGCCCTCCGTAAAGCTAGGACATCTTTCTACTCATCACTAATTGAAGAAAATAAGAACAACCCCAGGTTTCTTTTCAGCACTGTAGCCAGGCTGACAAAGAGTCAGAGCTCTATTGAGCTGAGTATTCCTTTAACTTTAACTAGTAATGACTTCATGACTTTCTTTGCTAACAAAATTTTAACTATTAGAGAAAAAATTACTCATAACCATCCCAAAGACGTATCGTTATCTTTGGCTGCTTTCAGTGATGCCGGTATTTGGTTAGACTCTTTCTCTCCGATTGTTCTGTCTGAGTTATTTTCATTAGTTACTTCATCCAAACCATCAACATGTTTATTAGACCCCATTCCTACCAGGCTGCTCAAGGAAGCCCTACCATTATTTAATGCTTCGATCTTAAATTTGATCAATCTATCTTTGTTAGTTGGCTATGTACCACAGGCTTTTAAGGTGGCAGTAATTAAACCATTACTTAAAAAGCCATCACTTGACCCAGCTATCTTAGCTAATTATAGGCCAATCTCCAACCTTCCTTTTCTCTCAAAAATTCTTGAAAGGGTAGTTGTAAAACAGCTAACTGATCATCTGCAGAGGAATGGTCTATTTGAAGAGTTTCAGTCAGGTTTTAGAATTCATCATAGTACAGAAACAGCATTAGTGAAGGTTACAAATGATCTTCTTATGGCCTCGGACAGTGGACTCATCTCTGTGCTTGTTCTGTTAGACCTCAGTGCTGCTTTTGATACTGTTGACCATAAAATTGTATTACAGAGATTAGAGCATGCCATAGGTATTAAAGGCACTGCGCTGCGGTGGTTTGAATCATATTTGTCTAATAGATTACAATTTGTTCATGTAAATGGGGAATCTTCTTCACAGACTAAAGTTAATTATGGAATTCCACAAGGTTCTGTGCTAGGACCAATTTTATTCACTTTATACATGCTTCCCTTAGGCAGTATTATTAGACGGTATTGCTTAAATTTTCATTGTTACGCAGATGATACCCAGCTTTATCTATCCATGAAGCCAGAGGACACACACCAATTAGCTAAACTGCAGGATTGTCTTACAGACATAAAGACATGGATGACCTCTAATTTCCTGCTTTTTAAACTCAGATAAAACTGAAGTTATTGTACTTGGCCCCACAATCTTAGAAACATGGTGTCTAACCAGATCCTTACTCTGGATGGCATTACCCTGACCTCTAGTAATACTGTGAGAAATCTTGGAGTCATTTTTGATCAGGATATGTCATTCAAAGCGCATATTAAACAAATATGTAAGACTGCTTTTTTGCATTTACGCAATATCTCTAAAATCAGAAAGGTCTTGTCTCAGAGTGATGCTGAAAAACTAATTCATGCATTTATTTCCTCTAGGCTGGACTATTGTAATTCATTATTATCAGGTTGTCCTAAAAGTTCCCTGAAAAGCCTTCAGTTAATTCAAAATGCTGCAGCTAGAGTACTGACGGGGACTAGAAGGAGAGAGCATATCTCACCCATATTGGCCTCTCTTCATTGGCTTCCTGTTAATTCTAGAATAGAATTTAAAATTCTTCGTCTTACTTATAAGGTTTTGAATAATCAGGTCCAATCTTATCTTAGGGACCTCATAGTACCATATCACCCCAATAGAGCGCTTCGCTCTCAGACTGCAGGCTTACTTGTAGTTCCTAGGGTTTGTAAGAGTAGAATGGGAGGCAGAGCCTTCAGCTTTCAGGCTCCTCTCCTGTGGAACCAGCTCCCAATTCAGATCAGGGAGACAGACACCCTCTCTACTTTTAAGATTAGGCTTAAAACTTTCCTTTTTGCTAAAGCTTATAGTTAGGGCTGGATCAGGTGACCCTGAACCATCCCTTAGTTATGCTGCTATAGACATAGACTGCTGGGGGGTTCCCATGATGCACTGTTTCTTTCTCTTTTTGCTCTGTATGCACCACTCTGCATTTAATCATTAGTGATCGATCTCTGCTCCCCTCCACAGCATGTCTTTTTCCTGGTTCTCTCCCTCAGCCCCAACCAGTCCCAGCAGAAGACTGCCCCTCCCTGAGCCTGGTTCTGCTGGAGGTTTCTTCCTGTTAAAAGGGAGTTTTTCCTTCCCACTGTAGCCAAGTGATTGCTCACAGGGGGTCGTTTTGACCGTTGGGGTTTTACATAATTATTGTATGGCCTTGCCTTACAATATAAAGCGCCTTGGGGCAACTGTTTGTTGTGATTTGGCGCTATATAAAAAAATTGATTGATTGATTGATGATTATGTAAGCTATGTGAACAGTAGCGTGTAAATGCTAAAGTGTTGGAAGGCTTGCTTTACGTATGTTAGCATACAGTTGTTAGTAATAGCATATTAACCAGTGTTAAATTCATAAGATGTTAATCATGGAATGTACGCCTGATTTCTGTATAATCCACAACATGTTCATTTATTACATGACAGTTTGTGTAATAATAAACTGATATCTGCAAATAATACAATATAAAATGTCAACTTTACTATGTCAGCATCTGTGAATTCTTCAAGCTATATTTGGATTAACTATGGAATTGATCAGCTGGTCTCTCAATGCTATTGACACCATTTTTTCCAACATGGAAATCAGGGCTGGGGGACCCTGCATGCCCAGATGGAACCTACCCTGCGGGCTATGTTCTTGACGCTTGGGAGAAGTGACGCATTGTGTGCTTGGTACCACTCTCTGTGGAAGACGTCGAGGAGTTATTCTTATTTGCTTTTACGGCAGGAGGGCTGGTGCTGATTGGGTTATGTGCTGCCCTGACCTACCGGAAAATTGGCAAGACGGCTGATACAAGAACAACAACCTCATAGCTGACCATCATGATTAACAAGGTGGGCAGGGTGCTATAATCTCAGACTGCGTTAACTTTTGAACTCAAACGCAAATTGGAAACTATCTCAGAGCAAATATCTGCCTTGCAAAGGAAGATGTTGGAGACCAGAGAATACTGATGAATTGGATTTCGACGGTCAAAGGAGCTGCAAATGGAATTTGTGTGTCTCTCTGCCGAACCCAAAACATGGCAGCTTTATCAGCTACTGAAGGTCAAAATGCCCCGCTTGTTTTTCCTCCAGAAGGATTCAACGGACTTGGTGAAGCATTCGGCTCCCCTCGTATCTGCCCTTATGCCCTCCCCTACAGCCTGCTGTTGTCAAGGCAACTCCAGACTTTATGCACACAAGGACAGAGACTGATATGAACTCATCTGCACACATGACACATGCCTTCACCTTCCCACCCCTAACACCCTACCCAAAGTTGTTTGAATCTTGAGTCTTTTCCCAAAAATACGCAAACACTTTTAGCCATCATCCAGACTTTAACAAATATAACAACTGATATTTAACAACTGATATTTCTATTCTGGGGTATTGTAAATAGCATTTTAGCTGTGTTAGCATGTTACTTTTATAATACTGTGGAACTGTGACAGTGATGCTGTAAAAAAAGACTAATCTTTATTTTTGGTGAATACATATTTCACTGTTGCCATGTTAGCTTTAACCCACAACATTAGCATCTTAGCATTGCAACGCCTCAGCTACATCACTGTAACTGCTGTAGCTAAACATTAGCCTAACAGGGTGGCTAGCATAGACGCCGTCTGAGGTCAACCTGGAGCAAAGCGGGTGGAGTGTCGCCGCAGCTGCAGTGTTTGTCTTACTTGATGATGACGATGACGACCACAATGTGGAAGACGACAAAGAAGATCCGGGCTGTCACGTGTGTGACGGCCACGAAGCCGCTGCTGAGAAGTGAGGTCATGTTAAGGTCATTTTTTTTAATCATACCTGTTGGTGGAAAGGGGGCATGGTTTTTAAATCCCTTCTAATTGGTCCGGGTGATTAAAGATGTTTTCCTGTTTTTCTTTAATTCTGGGATCTATAAAGTTGAAGTGTGTGTGTGTGTGTGTGTGTGTGTGTGTGTGTGTGTGTGTGTGTGTGTGTGTGTGTGTGTGTGTGTGTGTGTGTGTGTGTGTGTGTGTGTGTACGTACACCCTGCGTTTCTCATGTGTTCATAGTCACGCACTCTGAAACAACGTGTACTGTGTTTAAGATGGATAACTGCCCTGCTGTACATGGCACTTTGGTTATTAAAAAAAAAAAAAAAGGACCACACCTCCTCAGGTCGGAGCAGGTGAAGGATATCATGCCACTGGTTGACCACCGTGAGCTCCAGCAGCAGGACGAAGGAGGACACAATGTTGTTGAAGTTGTTCTTGCAGTAGTTAAGTTGAGCAAAAGTGGTTCCTTTCAGCTGAGGATTCCCACAGTACGCCTTCGCCGGGTCGCTGGAGTCGGCGTCAAAGAACACCACCTTGCCCTTGAACAGCTCCATCCCCAGCATGGCAAATATGTAGTAGACCACCTGGAAAGGACAACCATGTGACCAACACCCAGATATCCTGCTCTGTACTGAAGACACTGGAGCTACACAACATCGCCCCCTCTGGTCAAAACAAGCAGAGCCCGTACATCAGCTGACTGACCGATCGTTTTCAAAAGACGGATCTCATCTATATTATAATTGTCAAGCGGCCTCTGTGCATGTGGCTTCAATCACGCAAAAACCAAGTAGAGCTGACATTCTCCGTTTGGTATGTTCATGTATTTTGGGTCAAGGATAAACACTGCGAAAACGGAAAGTTGATAGGACAAATATTTTTAGAGAAACTACGGACATTAGCTAACAACACTGAGCAATGGATGTTGCTAACTACATTCTGGACTCACACTCCATCCCAGCAGGGGGCAGTAAGTGATTTTATTTAGTAAGTTCAATGTAAGCACGTATATAACCTAACTGTAAATACATTAAAAATACACAGATGACACAAGAAAGTGAAAACACTTATTTCCACTGTGGTCCATTTAAAAATCAAATGACAAAACAGAACTAAAAATAAAATAATAATAAGTGTGTATATTAAAGAACCTAAACAATTTATAAATACATTAAGACAGTAAATTGACATTAAAAATTACATAATTCATCCACGAGCCCATGTCAGACAGTGAGTACTATAAGGTCACAGCACGCCGTCGCTAACTCGCTAACACGACAGAGCTCCAGTGCCTTCAGTCTGTTCCTAGTGTGACCCAAAGCCACTTACAATGATGAGCTGGCCAAAAGTAAGGATGGCCGGTCCGATCCGGATCAGCGTGTTGATAATAGTACGGAATCTGAAAGAGAAGAAGGTACAGTCAGGTACATGACGGAAACCGGAACCTCGTTTAAAATCTACACCACCTCCAAAAGACTTCAAACTGTATGTGCAATATCAATAATGCTACACTAAGAATCCACGGACAGTGAAGGTGCCATCACTAAAAGCACATATCCCATCCAACATGTCGGACGTGTTTAATCTCTGAACTGTGTATTATGTTCTTTCCTCTCGCTCCACTCAGGACACGAACTCACCATCTCCAGTGTGGGAGGCAGGCGCTCTGAACAGAAGGCCAACACCTACAGGCTCCACCATCTGTGGCCAGACTGACTGCACCCACAGCGGTTTACCGACCGCACACACAGCGAGCCCTACGGTTTACTGATCACGTGCACAGCAACCCCAGTGGTTTAACGACCATGTGCCCAGCAACTCCTGCTGACCTCTGTCACAAACGCACTTGTCACTAAACAGCTGCTAAAGTAATCTGTACCCTGATTACTATTATGGTGGCAACCAGTAACTCATTAACATGTACTAACTAAGAAGCTTGTCACTGCAGCAGACAAAATCAGGTACGTGACTCTATGAACACATTCAGTTTGGACTTTTGTTGCGTGCGCATGCATTTTGCTTGTTGACATGTACTCGTTCACAGACATTTTTCACTTGTCAGGTGGGACGATCACCGACTAACTCACGTCTCTGTTGTTTTTCAGTTATTGGGTGTGGCATGAACTTCTAAATCGCCTCACACGGGCGCACCAATATAAATGTAATGAATTACATTAATTTAATTATTTGGAATGAATGGCACCTCACACGGAGTCCCCAATTTAATGTAGAGAGTGAGTAGTTAAACCTTGCAATGTTTAATTGTATGTGAGAACTTACTTTGCAATAAATTTGATTCTGATTTGACAATCAAATCAGCCCAGGTTTAGCTCTTGTACAAACAAGACAATTAGGGGTTATATTGTTTTTAAAATGTCTGCAATCCCACTCAGAAATGTTAAAAAGAAAAAACTAAACGGTCAACATGACAGTAAAACTCTGCCTGTCTGACTGGATTAAAGGTACAGTGTGTCATTTTTAAATAATATGTCCATCAAATATTAATGTGTTTTTAAACTTTTCAATGTTATATATTTTATTAACTTAGACAGAAACATGCAAAAAGAACTTTGATATTACAACATAAGTGTCCTTTTTTTTGGTCTATTATTCTTGCTTTCAATGCATCTAAAATCAGTCAAAATGACTCACAGCGCGCCACCTCGGGCGATAATTACCAACAACACGGCTATACTAAAAATTTCTGGGGCGAACCCTGAAAGCCCATCGCAACAAAACGCAGCCGCACAACAGACTTATTCCAGTATCTAAAACAGAGGCATCCAGCTGCGTGGGAGAAATGCTACACTTTAGAAGGGGAACAAGAGCGCAAACTCCCACTAAAAACCAGCTTACTTTGGTGGAATAATTTACCAAAGTGTATTTTTTAAATCAAAAGAACAGTTGGAGCTTCAATTCCAGGAGGTAAGTAGGGGTTAGTTTTAAGTTTTTGATCAAATAAAAGCAAAACTTGTTCTGAGTTATCTTTGTCATTTGTATTAAATGTTTACTTTTAAAAAGTAGGGGGGGGGGTCGGAAAAAATCGAAAATAGAATTTTTTCTGAAAAAATCTGAGATTTTATTTTTAGGCCAAATCGCCCAGGCCTAGCTATTAGTAAAAAAAAGTAGAAAAGGGGGTTTTCACAATAATAGTAGCATCTGCTGTTGATACTACAATCTCAAAACTATTATGTTCAAACTGCTTTTTTATCAATCCTGTGAATCACTAAACTAGTATTTAGTTGTATAACCACAGTTTTTCATGATTTCTTCACATCTGCGAGGCATTAATTTTGTTGGTTTGGAACCAAGATTTTGCTGGTTTACTAGTGTGCTTGGGGTCATTGTCTTGTTGAAACACCCATTGCAAGGGCATGTCCTCTTCAGCATAAGGCAACATGACCTCTTCAAGTATTTTGACATATCCAAACTGATCCATGATACCTGGTATGGGATATATAGGCCCGACACCATAGTAGGAGAAACATGCCCATATCATGATGTTTGCACCACCATGCTTCACTGTCTTCACTGTGAACTGTGGCTTGAATTCAGAGTTTGGGGGTCGTCTCACAAACTGTCTGCGGCCCTTGGACCCAAAAAGAACAATTTTACTCTCATCAGTCCACAAAATATTCCTCCATTTCTCTTTAGGCCAGCTGATGTGTTCTTTGGTAAATTGTAACCTCTTCTGCACGTCTTTTATTTAACAGAGGGACTTTGCGGGGGATTCTTGCAAATAAATTAGCTTCACACAGGCGTCTTCTAACTGTCACAGCACTTACAGGTAACTCCAGACTGTCTTTGATCATCCTGGAGCTGATCAATGGGTGAGCCTTTGCCATTCTGGTTATTCTTCTATCCATTTTGATGGTTGTTTTCCATTTTTTTCCACGCGTCTTTTTTTTTTTTTTTTTTTGTCCATTTTAAAGCGTTGGAGATCATTGTAGATGAACAGCCTATAATTTTTTGCACCTGTGTATAAGTTTTCCCCTCTCCAATCAACTTTTTAATCAAACTACGCTGTTCTTCTGAACAATGTCTTGAACGTCCCATTTTCCTCAGGCTTTCAAAGAGAAAAGCATGTTCAACAGGTGCTGGCTTCATCCTTAAATAGGGGACACCTGATTCACACCTGTTTGTTCCACAAAATTGATGAACTCACTGACTGAATGCCACACTACTATTATTGTGAACACCCCCTTTTCTACTATTTTGACTAATAGCCCAATTTCATAGCCTTAAGAGTGTGTATATCATGAATGCTTGGTCTTGTTGGATTTGTGAGAATCTACTGAATCTACTGGTACCTTGTTTCCCATGTAACAATAAGAAATATACTCAAAACCTGGATTAATCTTTTTAGTCACATAGTACTACTATTATTCTGAACACTACTGTAAGTGTCTCCAAAGCTTATCTCCAGATGGACCCAGGAACTTCTCAGTTAGAATTAAAACACAGTCTGCCCTCAGTTCAAAACCTCAGGTTTTTGTTGAGAAAGCATTAATGTATTTATTTAATTACGGTGAAGCGAGGCCATGCGCTGCAGGTGGGACGCTCACCGACTAACTCACGTCTCTCTTTGTCGTTTTTCAGTTGTCGGGTGGGACGGTCGCCGACTAACTCATGTCTGTTTCTGTTGTCAACACCTCACTGACTCTCAATTTGAGTTTCTTGTTATTGGCAGAGACAGAACAGATCATTCAGTCATCTGAGGTTTGGATTTACAGCTGCAAATTACACACAGGCTCATGACTGCCCCCTGGAGGTCCACTGCTGTCCTTACTTGAAGATGTTTCTGTGCTTTTAAGAACAAACCAGGATTCAGAATTCATGTGTGAACGTTGGTGTGAACACCAATTACATCCAGCTAAATGTCCTCATGTGACTGCTGCAGTTTGGTGTGTGTGTGTGGACGATGATATCAGACAGAAGGTCAAACCTTTGGATGCTGTCCACGACCCGGATCAGTCTCAGGACTCGCAGGATAAAGACGATGTCCAGAATCTGTCGGCTGGTGTACCCGCCCGCTAAACAAACAAACAAACAAACAACTTCACAGGTGTCACATGTCCAGACAGTGTGAATGAGTAAATACGACTGGAAACTAAATTAAACATAATTCAATTAAATTTATATAGCGCCAAATCACAACAGAGTCACCTAAAGGAGCTTCACACAAAACAATTCAGAAAACAAAATAAAATGAATTAAAATATATAAAAAAAAAGCACAGTAAAAGAGTACTATACCAGTATGCTAGCCATATGAAAGGGAAAATAAGTGCATCTTCTGTCTGGACTTGAAAGTCTCCACAGAATCTGACTGTTTTATTAATGCAGGGAGATCATTCCACAGAACAGGGGCACGATAAGAGAAAGCTCTGTGACCCACAGACTTTTTATTCACCCGAGGGACACAGAGTAGTCCTGCACCCTGAGAACGCAAAGCCCGGGCCGGTACATAGGGTTTAATTAGGTCAGCTAGGTAGGGTGGTGCCAGTCTGTGAACAATTTTATAGACTAGTAGCAGAACCTTAAAATCTGATCTCACTGGGACAGGAAGCCAGTGAAGAGACGCCAAAATGGGTGTAATGTGGTCAAACTTTCTGCTTCATGTCAAAAGTCTGGCTGCAGCATTTTGAACCAATTGTAGAGCCCTAATGCTGGACTGCAGTAACCCAGAAAATAGAACATTGCAGTAGTCCAATCTAGAAGAGATGAACGCATGAATCAGGGTCTCAGCATCAGCCATAGACAGGATGGGACGAATCTTCACTATATTTTGCAGGTGGAAGAAAGCAGTCCTCGTAATGTTTCTAATGTGGAGGCCAAAGGACAATGTAAGATCAAAAATTACTCCAAGGTTCCTCACTTTGTCAGTGTGATGTATGACACACGAGCCTAGGCTAAGTGTTAACTGGTCCAATTGATGCCGATGTCTCACTGGACCAAGAACCATCATTTCAGTCTTATCAGAGTTTAAAAGTCGGAACTCTGGCAGTAAATAGGACTGGAAACTAAATTAAACATACAAACTGTGTCTGTCTTTTAAATCATTTGTTTAAGGGAAAACTCACTGATAATTCACAATTGGATTGGTAGATTATGATATTGAGAGCCCATATGAAAAGTTGTAGGCATGTGTGATCACTTATGTTAAAGTTAAGAGCGTTATTATAGGGCTGGTCTAAAGCCACCAGCAGGCGGCCATGTTGGCTGCTATAACAGCGATTTGTGACATCACATGGGCACAGAGGTTCTACACTCTGCCAGTGTCGCTCTTCAGTACAGAAAGGGCAAAGCACATAAGCAGCAACCAACATCCCAGTTTTGGTATCAGGTTCCAATATAGACATAATTTGCGGATCGGAATTTCCTGATCCAACCTGAGGAATTTTCCAATACTGGAGAGAAATCACGTCTGTGCAAACCTCTCTCACACTGCCTGCTGTGTTTACTGGTGAACAGCAGGAGAGGAGGGGGAGGAGGAAAGTTTCTGCACTGAAAGCGAGCTGTTACTTCCGGAATCCCGGACCAGAGACAAGATTTAATCCACCGGTAACAGCAAATTTCCTACGAGGATTTTCAGATACTGGAGAGAAACCACATCTGTGAAACCTCTCTCGTGCTGCTTGCTCTCTCCTGTTTACTACTGAACAGCAGGAGAGGAAGGGAAGGGGGTGGTTTCTGCGCTGAAGGCGAGCTGTTTTTTTCCGTGCATCGCACCAGAGACGAGGTTTAATCCACCGGTAACAGCAAACGTCCGCCCGGCTCTCGGGTTCAAACGGTCCGTGCCGCAGAGCATGGAATTTCCGAAAAATGAACTGAATTGTTCCTGAAAATCAGCCTCTTTAATGTCTCGGGGCTGTGAAGCCACAGCTCAGAGCGCAGCTGAAGAGGATAGTCGAACAGAAATTCACTTTCTCCCCGCTGAACGGGAAAACCACCAAACCCCTTCAATTTTTATCCAGTTACTCCCGTGAGCACTGATGATACATGTAGAAATTAAGTTTATTTTACAGTTGAAAGGGTTCGATGTTCAGCAGGAAAATGGCAAGTGAGAGAGAGACAGAGAGAGCAAGGGAGGGGAGAGAGAGAGGACTTTTACATCAGAGCCTGTTCGCCATCTGTGGCTTTTTGTGCTCATGCTATGTCACAGCAGTGCCGCAGGCGATCCAGGGTTTTTTCTGATTGGTTAAAATTATGTCAATGGCGGCATTTATCAAATCTTAAATGTCAACTTTCAAGGCAGATATTTCAGTTGTAAGAGCTCCTTATTTTCATTGATACGCATCAATCGTTAGTTTATAGCACAGTCTATCTTCCCAGCCGTATTTTATCAGTGGGTTTTCTTTTCTTTTAAGGGTATATCATTCAGAGATAATACATCACATCATTACTGTGTTATATGATGTTATTCCTGTTCTACATCACATTATTACTGTTATATGAAGTTATTCCTGTTCTACATCACGTAATGACATATATATATTACCGTTATATGTTATTCCTGTTCTACATCACGTAATGACATATATATATTACCGTTATATGTTATTACTGTTTTACATCACGTAATGACATATATATATTACCGTTATATGTTATTACTGTTTTACATCACGTAATGACATATATATATTACCGTTATATGTTATTACTGTTTTACATCACGTAATGACATATATATATTACCGTTATATGTTATTACTGTTTTACATCACGTAATGACATATATATATTACCGTTATATGTTATTACTGTTTTACATCACGTAATGACATATATATATTACCGTTATATGTTATTACTGTTTTACATCACGTAATGACATATATATATTACCGTTATATGTTATTACTGTTTTACATCACGTAATGACATATATATATTACCGTTATATGTTATTACTGTTTTACATCACGTAATGACATATATATATTACCGTTATATGTTATTACTGTTTTACATCACGTAATGACATATATATATTACCGTTATATGTTATTACTGTTTTACATCACGTAATGACATATATATATTACCGTTATATGTTATTACTGTTTTACATCACGTAATGACATATATATATTACCGTTATATGTTATTACTGTTTTACATCACGTAATGACATATATATATTACCGTTATATGTTATTACTGTTTTACATCACGTAATGACATATATATTACCGTTATATGTTATTACTGTTTTACATCACGTAATGACATATATATATTACCGTTATATGTTATTACTGTTTTACATCACGTAATGACATATATATATTACCGTTATATGTTATTACTGTTTTACATCACGTAATGACATATATATATTACCGTTATATGTTATTACTGTTTTACATCACGTAATGACATATATATATTACCGTTATATGTTATTACTGTTTTACATCACGTAATGACATATATATATTACCGTTATATGTTATTACTGTTTTACATCACGTAATGACATATATATATTACCGTTATATGTTATTACTGTTTTACATACACGTAATGACATATATATATTACCGTTATATGTTATTACTGTTTTTACATCACGTAATGACATATATATATTACCGTTATATGTTATTACTGTTCTACGTCACGTATGACATATATATATTACCGTTATATGTTATTACGTTCTACGTCACGTTATGACTATATACCGTTAAATGTTATTACTGTTCTACGTCACGTTATGACATATATTACCGTTAAATGTTATTACTGTTCTACGTCACGTTATGACATATATTACCGTTATATGTTATTACTGTTTTACGTCACGTAATGACATATATATATTACCGTTATATGTTATTACTGTTTTACGTCACGTAATGACATATATATATTACCGTTATATGTTATTACTGTTTTACATCACGTAATGACATATATATATTACCGTTATATGTTATTACTGTTTTACATCACGTAATGACATATATATATTACCGTTATATGTTATTACTGTTTTACATCACGTAATGACATATATATATTACCGTTATATGTTATTACTGTTTTACATCACGTAATGACATATATATATTACCGTTATATGTTATTACTGTTTTACATCACGTAATGACATATATATATTACCGTTATATGTTATTACTGTTTTACATCACGTAATGACATATATATATTACCGTTATATGTTATTACTGTTTTACATCACGTAATGACATATATATATTACCGTTATATGTTATTACTGTTTTACATCACGTAATGACATATATATATTACCGTTATATGTTATTACTGTTTTACATCACGTAATGACATATATATATTACCGTTATATGTTATTACTGTTTTACATCACGTAATGACATATATATATTACCGTTATATGTTATTACTGTTTTACATCACGTAATGACATATATATATTACCGTTATATGTTATTACTGTTTTACATCACGTAATGACATATATATATTACCGTTATATGTTATTACTGTTTTACATCACGTAATGACATATATATATTACCGTTATATGTTATTACTGTTTTACATCACGTAATGACATATATATATTACCGTTATATGTTATTACTGTTTTACATCACGTAATGACATATATATATTACCGTTATATGTTATTACTGTTCTACGTCACGTAATGACATATATATATTACCGTTATATGTTATTACTGTTCTACGTCACGTTATGACATATATTACCGTTAAATGTTATTACTGTTCTACGTCACGTTATGACATATATTACCGTTAAATGTTATTACTGTTCTACGTCACGTTATGACATATATTACCGTTAAATGTTATTACTGGTTTACGTCACGTTATGACATATATTACCGTTAAATGTTATTACTGGTTTACGTCACGTTATGACATATATTACCGTTAAATGTTATTACTGGTTTACGTCACGTTATGACATATATTACCGTTAAATGTTATTACTGGTTTACGTCACGTTATGACATATATTACCGTTAAATGTTATTACTGGTTTACGTCACGTTATGACATATATTACCGTTAAATGTTATTACTGGTTTACGTCACGTTATGACATATATTACCGTTAAATGTTATTACTGGTTTACGTCACGTTATGACATATATTACCGTTAAATGTTATTACTGGTTTACGTCACGTTATGACATATTACCGTTAAATGTTATTACTGTTTTACGTCACGTTATGACATATATTACCGTTAAATGTTATTACTGTTTTACGTCACGTTATGACATATATTACCGTTAAATGTTATTACTGTTTTACGTCACGTTATGACATATATTACCGTTAAATGTTATTACTGTTTTACGTCACGTTATGACATATATTACCGTTAAATGTTATTACTGTTCTACATCACATTATGACTTATGATATTACTGTTAAATGTTATTACTGTTTTACATCACGTTATGACTGTTATATGATATTACTGTTTTACATCACGTTATGACTGTTATATGATATTACTGTCATATGAAGTTATTCCTGTTCTATATCACATTATTACTGTTATGATGTTATTACTGTTCTACATCACGTTATGACTGTTATATGATATTACTGTTATATGAAGTTATTCCTGTTCTACATCACATTATTACTGTTATATGATGTTATTACTGTTCTACATCACGTTATGACTATTATATGATGTTATTACTGTTCTACATCACGTTATGACTATTATATGATATTACTGTTATATATCACGTTATGACTATTATATGATATTACTGTTATATGTTATTCCTGTTCTACATCATGTTATTGCTGTTATATGATGCCATTACTGTTCTACATCACGTTATTATCATGTTATTGCTGTGTTATGATGTTTTTACACGTTACTGTATGTCCAAGTGAAAATAACCATAATAACGATTTATGTTACAGAGATCTGCTCAAATGCTTCAATAAAGTCAAAATCTTAGTTGCCCAACATCACCAGATGACATGTTGATTATTTCATCATTTAAAAGACCAACAGACCAATTTTTCAAGATGGCTGCAGTAACTACACTGGTTAGATTAGTTATGGTAGTGCCTATGGTCTATGTAAGCTAGCCATCTGTGACAACTAACCCGTTTTTACTGTAGCGACTGGTCTACGTGAGCTAGCCATCTGTGACAACAAATGCGTTGTAGCGACTGGCCTACATTAGCTAGCCATCTAGGACAACAAATGCATTGTAGTGCCTGGTCTACATTAGCTAGCCATCTATGACATCTAACCCATTTTTACTGTAGCAACTCGTCTATGTGACCAAGCCATCTATGACAACTAACCCATTTTTACTGTAGCAACTGGTCTACGTAAGCTAGCCATCTATGATAAACGCATTGCAGCGACTGGTCTACATGAGCTAGCCATCTACGATAACTAACCTGTTTGCATTGTAGCGACTGGTCTACATTAGCTATCCATCTATGATAACTAACCCATTTTATTATAGTGACTAGTCTACATTAGCTAGCTAGCTATAACTAACCCATTTGTATTGTAGTGACTGGTTTATGTTAACTAGGTATAACTAACCTGTTTTTATTGTAGTGACTGGTCTACATTAGCTATCCATCTATGATAACTAACCCATTTTATTATAGTGACTCTTCTACATTAGCTATCCATCTATGATAACTAATCCATTTCTATTGTAGTGACTGGTCTACATTAGCTAGCTAGCTATGACTAACCCATCACTATTGTAGTGAGTGGTCTACGTTAGCTAGCTATAACTAACCTGTTTGTATTGTAGTGACTGGGCTACGTTAGCTATCCATCTATGATAACTAACCCATTTTATTATAGTGACTCTTCTACATTAACTATCCATCTATGATAACTAACCCATTTTTATTGTAATGACTGGTCTACAATAGCTAGCTAGCTATGACAAACCCATTTTATTATAGTGACTGGTCTACATTAGCTAGCTACAGCTGACCTGTTTGTATTGTAGTGACTAATCTACATTAGATTAAAAGGTCTGCAGCCGGTGGATTGTGGCATATTTTGAACTCGATGTGTTGATATTTCTGAACATAATCATGTTTTATTGCTTTGATCTTGTGTGTTTTCATCTGTTTAATTAGTTAGCATTTTAACGATAAAACAAAGATTATGACATGAATCTGACAGAATCCACGTTCATTTTTTTTTTTGCCATCTTACATGATTTTGTTGCTGCATTGATGATTGTGGCGATCAGAGCCGCGAGGATGATGACGGTATCGAACCTGCAAAGAAAACAAAAATCCCACAAATGTGTCAGACACTTTTAACATCAATAACAAGTATTTTTCTAACAAAGAAGCCCAGCATTAGCCATCAGCTGCTGAAGATTACAACCCCTGGCAAAAATGATGGAATCACCGGCCTCGGAGGATGTTCATTCAGTTGTTTAATTTTGTAGAAAAAAAGCAGATCACAGACATGACACAAAACTAAAGTCATTTCAAATGGCAACTTTCTGGCTTTAAGAAACACTATAAGAAATCAGGAAAAAAAAAATTGTGTCAGTAACGGTTACTTTTTTAGACCAAGCAGAGGAAAAAACTATGGAATCACTCAATTCTGAGGAAAAAAAATTATGGAATCATCCTGTAAATTTTCATCCCCAAAACTAACACCTGCATCAAATCAGATCTGCTCGTTAGTCTGCATCTAAAAAGGAGTGATCACACCTTGGAGAGCTGTTGCACCAAGTGGACTGACATGAATCATGGCTCCAACACGAGCGATGTCAATTGAAACAAAGGAGAGGATTATCAAACTCTTAAAAGAGGGTAAATCATCACGCAATGTTGCAAAAGATGTTGGTTGTTCACAGTCAGCTGTGTCTAAACTCTGGACCAAATACAAACAACATGGGAAGGTTGTTAAAGGCAAACATACTGGTAGACCAAGGAAGACATCAAAGCGTCAAGACAGAAAACTTAAAGCAATATGTCTCAAAAATCGAAAATGCACAACAAAACAAATGAGGAACGAATGGGAGGAAACTGGAGTCAACATCTGTGACCGAACTATAAGAAACCGCCTAAAGGAAATGGGATTTACATACAGAAAAGCTAAACGAAAGCCATCATTAACACCTAAACAGAAAAAAACAAGGTTACAATGGGCTAAGGAAAAGCAATCGTGGACTGTGGATGACTGGATGATAGTCATATCCAGTGATGAATCTCGAATCTGCATTGGGCAAGGTGATGATGCTGGAACTTTTGCTTGGTGCCGTTCCAATGAGATTTATAAAGATGACTGCCTGAAGAGAACATGTAAATTTCCACAGTCATTGATGATATGGGGCTGCATGTCAGGTAAAGGCACTGGGGAGATGGCTGTCATTACATCATCAATAAATGCACAAGTTTACGTTGATATTTTGGACACTTTTCTTATCCCATCAATTGAAAGGATGTTTGGGGATGATGAAATCTTTTTTCAAGATAATAATGCATCTTGCCATAGAGCAAAAACTGTGAAAACATTCCTTGCAAAAAGACACATAGGGTCAATGTCATGGCCTGCAAATAGTCCGGATCTTAATCCAATTGAAAATCTTTGGTGGAAGTTGAAGAAAATGGTCCATGACAAGGCTCCAACCTGCAAAGCTGATCTGGCAACAGCAATCAGAGAAAGTTGGAGCCAGATTGATGAAGAGTACTGTTTGTCACTCATTAAGTCCATGCCTCAGAGACTGCAAGCTGTTAGAAAAGCCAGAGGTGGTGCAACAAAATACTAGTCATGTGTTGGAGCGTTCTTTTGTTTTTCATGATTCCATCATTTTTTCCTCAGAATTTTTTTCCTCTGCTTGGTCTAAAAAAGTAACCGTTACTGACTGCCACAATTTTTTTTTTTCCTGATTTCTTATAGTGTTTCTTAAAGCCAGAAAGTTGCCATTTGAAATGACTTTAGTTTTGTGTCATGTCTGTGATCTGCTTTTTTTCTACAAAATTAAACAACTGAATGAACATCCTCCGAGGCCGGTGATTCCATCATTTTTGCCAGGGGTTGTATTCACTGCGTTTTCTAACTTTACATGCCAAAAAAAAAAAAAAAAAAAAAAAAAAAAACTACAAATAAGTTGCTAATGCAGTTCCACTGGCTTGCCGGCAGGGGTCGCCCTACTGAAACAAAGAAAAATACCAAAATAAAAGGAAGTCGCAATGTTTTTAAGCTGGCGACCGCAGAGAAGAAAACAGCAGGCTGCATCAAGAGTTTTGGCCGCCAACACTGGATTCATTTAGTTCCAAAAGAGCCTGAA
Organism: Thalassophryne amazonica; assembly: GCF_902500255.1. Lineage (NCBI taxonomy): Eukaryota > Metazoa > Chordata > Actinopteri > Batrachoidiformes > Batrachoididae > Thalassophryne > Thalassophryne amazonica. The sequence continues at coordinate 2,010,565 of NC_047117.1, read as the reverse complement.
AGCAAAACACTATTTATTTTAAACAGATTTTTATAAAATGGGAGGATCTACTCGTCTGCAGCTTTAAGTCTTAGCAGGAAAACTTAAACACACTGTGGTGACTACAGCGACAGGCGTGGATGGTCTAGCTAAATGGGTGGAGCCATTAACATCGTAACCTGACTTGTTGCAGTTCGTGCAGCAGCTACTGTGTTGCCAACAAGGAGATCATCCATCCATCCATTTATCCCTCCCTCCCATCTTATTTCAGTTAAGGGTCACGGGGGTGGAGCCTATCCCAGGCTCTGCCTATCCACATCTCCTCCTCCTCAGCAGGATAAACTGTTATGGAGTTTAATTAAAATAATATCATTGGTTCTGGCCTGTAACATTTTGAAACAAGTCCACCTGAAGCAGCAGACATATTTTATTCTGAGGAGACCCCCACAGCAGTGTTCTAGGCTCTGCCTCTTTCTGGATCATTTCACTTCATTTGGCTTTTTATCATTTTGACTTTCAGACTTTTTGGCCCAAAATTCAATATGAAGCAGCTGCTTTTGAGGGAATAAATGTCTGGTAGGTTGTTGAAGCAAACATGCGTGTGTAGCGTTTATTAAGCATCTGAAACAGCATTTCTCACGTACCTGGTGCTTATAAGACGAGATGATGATACACTGCGAAAAATGGATGTGGACTGAACTTTAAACTTCAGGAAATTATGACATCAGCAGCAAACATTTCAAATCAGCCTGACTTCAACACATAGAATAAGCCCCGCCCACACAGGTGAGGAGTCCCAGCAGACGCGAAGTGGAACAAATAAAGAGGACTTGTGGAAAACAAAAACCCACCAGGCCAACCTCACACCACGGCGAGAAGACCAAAGGAAAACAATCAGACTGGATCAGACATCTGGTTCTGAATCTGATCTGAAGTCTGCTGAGGTCAGTTACAACCCGAGAGTCAAGATCTAAAATCTGATCTCTGCAAATGTTAATCCTGTCTGTCATGCTCAGAGGATCGCTCCTGTCTCCAAGTCCAGAGTCCCAACTGGACATTTGTCATGAGGGGACAAGACCACCTGTACCGAATCTGAGTCCAGATCAAAACATTAAACAGTCAAGAGATCGAGACAATATTTAAAAAATTAACGTCCGTTTTTAAGCCCCTGTTAATATTCCAAAGTGATGCTTCTATAAGAGACTCTGTCTGGCTCATTGTGAGGCAGCACAGCAACAAAAAACGTGCATTTTGAGATAAAAGCACCAAATTAGGCACAGACATAAAGTTATTTAAAGTGAAACTGGATATTAAGCCATTGTGAACTGTCATCGTGGTTACCATGGCAGCCATTTTACAAAGTGAATACTGGAAAAGTGCTCCAATCACATTGAAAACTAGTTCACATTATTTGTCTGAGCATAAAGATTCCAAAAATGTATAGTCTGGACTATCTGTAACTGAATGTTCTGGAGTTGGACACACACACACACACACACACACACACACACACACACACACACACACACACACACACACACACACACACACACACACACACACACACACACACACACAAAAAAAAACAGCAAGATTGGTGACAAAGGTCAGTTTGTACAGGGGTCAGAAGTTAAAGTTGCTCCAATTTTTGTAAAAAAGTGATGCAAGTTATTGGTTGAGTGAATACAATTAATATATGGAATAGTTTTGATTGTGTTCCATGTTTGGTCTCCAAAGTAAAGGTCAAACAAGGTCGACGTCCATTGGATTCTATGACATCAGAATCACCTTTACTGTCACTGCCCAGTAAAACAGCACAACAAAGTTCGTGTGTGTATCCTCAAAAACAATGCTCACACTCACACACACCCTCACCTCAGTAAATATTAAGAACATCAGGAGATGTGGGGTTATGAGGTGAGCTCAGAAGCCTCTAAACTGCACCGTCCCAGTCAGACATACGTCCCCACACTGCACATGTGACATATGTTACCCTAGAACATGATAACTAAATATGACACTTGGTGCAAACTATTCCTTTTTCAAACCTGATTAACTCAACTAATAATTTATCACTTTTTTTTTTAACAAAATTGGAGCAACTTTAACTTTTGACCCCTGTACAAACTGAAACTGACCTTTGTCACCATTCTTGCTGTTTTTACCCCATAACATTCAGTCACAGATTGTCCAAACTATACCTTTTTGGAATCTTTATGATCAGAAACATAATGTGGTGTAGTTTTCAATATGATTGGAGTATTTTTCAATATTCCTTTTGTAAAATGGCTGTTATGGATGACATCCAAAATTCACGATGGCTCAATATCCAGTTTTATTTGGAACAGCTTTGCCTATATGTGTACCAAATTCCATGCTTCTATCAGAAAATGCACAATAGTTATGGAAACTTTAGCTAAGCTGCACCACTATCAGCTGGGGTGAACCTGAACATTGCATGAGGTAAAAAAGTAAAAGTAGACCAAAACCCAACACTACATACTGAGCCTGATGGCTCACATTAGAGTCTTAATAATTATTATCATTTCTAATTAATGTTTCCAAGATCAAGATGAACTGCTGTCAATTCAGAGACACGACGGAGTGATAAGGTGGTCTGGAGTCAACGATACTTCTCACATATCAGGTCAGGGCGTGTAGACAGATGGGATTTTAGAGGCGTTACAGTAATTCTCATGAATGTGTGTCATTTCACAACCATGGATCAAAAAAGAAAAGAAAGTGAAGAAAAATTTTTAAAAACACCAAGAGAGTTTCTTACATTAACATACTTTGGCGCCTGTTTAATTGCAGACAGTTTGAACTCAAGATATTTTGTGGGAGATTTTTCTGGTCAACTGCTTTTCATTTGTTCATTTTCATCATTTCAAATCTGCAACATATTCTAAAAAAAAAAAAAAAAAAAAAGTTGTAACAGTGAAGCATTTACCACTATGTAATGTTTCATTTGTTCGTTGCTGTGGATCATTTTCTGCCTATCAGCGTTTGCGCACGGGAGCTGCCTCACAAGCCGGCAAAGCTTCCTTACCTACACCAGAGAGCATCTTTTGTCACTTCGCTCACCTGGTGGGGTTCCTTCAGTTTGTCTACCTGCGGACTGTCAGGAAATCCGACGGCCTCTTAAATGTCTGGGGAAGAGGAAAAAGCGTGGCTCCAGGGGAGGCGTGGCGGCAGAAATCGTGTGGTTCCGGCTCTTCTCAGGACAGACGTCTTCTATCCTCGAGCCTGCCCACATGTCACCTTTGTGTATTGACTGCTATCAGATTCTGAGATTGTCTGTATAGTCGTTGTGCACATTCACAACATTAAATTGTTACCTTTTGGCTCATCTATTGACCGTTCATTTGCGCCCCCTGTTGTGGGTCCGTGTCACTACACTTTCCCCAACAGTTTTATTTATCTTACTAGGTCTTATTCTACTTCTTCCTTTACTTCCATGTATTTTATGTATCTAATCTTTGTTTTATTCGTGTGTTTGTATGACTATGTTTGTATTTTAGTGTTGTCTTTTTTGTGCTGATGAGCCAAAGACAATTTTCTACATCGGTGGACAATAAAGAATTATTCTATTCTATTCTGACAACACTAAAAAGACGTGTCAAAGCAAAAAAGGGGAAGTTCTCCGCGCTTCTGCCAAGCACAAAAATCCGGTACAACCAGGTCAGGATAGACTTGTAGAAAAAGCAGGACCACTGGTGCAACACAGAAACATTTATTAAAGGTGCAAGAACAAAAATTAAATTACATCTTCCTCACAGTCCTTGAGCTAAGACTCTGAAGAAGATGCAATTTTTACATCAAAACGTTAGTCTCTTCATTGTTTTTTCACCTTTAATAAACTTTTTTGCACCGACTTCTGTGTTGCACCGCTGGTCCTCCTTTTTCAACACTAAAAAGACATTCAGTTTAGGTTTGTGTCCTTGCGCTTTACACACTGAAATTCCTTGAGTCATTTAATGATATTATGAAATCTAGAAGAAGAAATATACAAATCGCTTCCACTCTTTCTTTAAGGGATACTGTTTTTAAACATTTCAATATTTTCCCCTCATTCATTTGTTGAAAAACTAAAGATCCTCAGCCCATCTTAGGTTCAAACTATCTGCAATAAATCAGAGTTCAGCAAGTTTCTATGTGTAATTACAGCAATTCTCTGGTCTTGGTGCATCAGTACATCTAGTCTGACTTGATGGACACATCCATCGTACCACAGTAAAAAAGGTCTAATAAAATTAAGAGAAGTGGATGGAAATGTTCTCGAGTGTAACTCAGTGTGAGGAAGTGCGGCGGTAAGGTGTGAAGCTGGAGCAGATGACTGATGTCAGTGAGCGATAACTGTGCTTATTCTCCTTTCGTGGTCTGATGTGTTGAAATACAACGTGCAGATCAGATGGCGTCCTTCTGGTAATTGAACTATGTTCTGATGGGGCTACATCAGTATGTGGGAACCTGGTCTGAGACAGTCTCCTCTGCTGTACCACGGCTCACCAGTTCCAGAAGTTGTGCCTGGAGAAGAAAGCCCGGGGTTCAAAGGCATAGAGCTTCAGCAGGATCTCCAGCAGGTAGAGCGCCAAGAACACCCACTCCGAGTTGGCGATCAGTGGGTCGTCCTCGTCCAGGCCAATGAAGACCGCGTTCACCAGGATGATGAGGTCATATGCCATCACAAAGGCCCTGCAAAACATCTTCAGCTCAACATTTGTCACTTTTCATTTTTCTTCTGTTCCTTAATGATTTTAAAAAGAGAATCAGAAATTCTCTCTCCGCCCCACCTGTGCTGGACCAATCGGCAGAGGAGGCGACTGGGTGTGGAGTCATACAGGGTGGGGCACCAAATCTGAAGTGGGTGTGGCCTCGATTTGAGCGTGATCACCTCAATGTTCAGCAGGTCGACCAGTTGGACAAACGCCACTTTACCTGCCAAATGACAAATGCGAACTAAACAGACTTTTCATCTAGCGCCACCATCAGGTGAAAAGGTTAACATGTTCAACACTTTAGTAAAATCTAAGAACAAATAACAACAACAAATTCTCCTCAAACTGTGAACACGACACATGTCTCTATGCCATCAGTGTGCGACAGTGGTGGGCACAGATAACCAAAAAATTAACTTTGATAACAGATAACTGAAAAGTTATCTTTGATAAAGATAAACCGATAAACCACTCAAAAAATGTATCAGAAGTTACAGATAATCGATAACCGATAAATTCCGGTGTTGTCTATGGGACATTTGCAGTTACTAAAGAGCTGTAATTGATTTTTAACACGATCGAAAGCATCAAAAGCAGTAAAAAACCTAAAGAATAACCAAGAATGTCTGACTACGCTGCCCTCTGCAGGAAGCAGCACAGACAAATCCTGCGAGCACCCAAGAAATCAACTCTTTACTAATCATAATCATTTTTCTTTCAACATTCTGCCCCTGCTGGAAGCTCTTGTTTACAACAGCTCTCCCACCACAGAGGCACACCAAGAGCAGCCATAAGAGCAGCTCCCTATCAATTTCAACACTCCGGTCAGGCGGAGGTCTTGAAAAATAAAGTCATACTAACTTATGGTTTTTTGAAAATACTGATAGAATAACTCCATTAATGTCAATTCTGTGATTTGTACAAAGTTAAAATATAACATATATCTTTTAATGTTGAATAAGGCACTAATTCTGAGGTTTTGTAACAAACACAGACCGCAAAGCATTCTGGGTAAAAGTGCTAAACAGTGATTGGTTCAGTAATCCATTATGTAAACCAACACGTTAATGTGACGTGTGTTGGTTTAAAGATAAATGTGCTTTTGTAAAATATTCCATTTTTATTTGTAAAAACAGGCATTTTTACGGAGCCCTGGAAGTGTCATCGCAATTGCATGTTTTAAAACTTTTATGATGTTGTAAAACGTGCACTCAATATTAGTAAGTACATTTATTTATATAGTGCCTTTCACAGACATAAGGCCATGTACACATGTTGTCGGGTATTTGTAAAACTGAATATCTTACCCTTTCAGTTTGGGGAATTACTTCATCCACACTATGTCGTTTAAAAAAAAAAAAAAATCCATCCACATCGAACCGTATAAATGTGTTGTAATTAGTCTGCCAAACCTTTGGGTGGCGGTACTGATTAAAATTCTATCCAATCAGGAGCCTTATTCTCTTGTCGTCACTTCCACAAAAACTAAAAACATGGCGCCAACCTCGTTCATGTGGACCGATAAGGAGACGGAATTACTTCTAACCGTAGTTTTAGAATACAAAGTTAACATATATGCACACAAAAAGCGCCTGGACAATGGACAATACCAACACTTTGAGAGCAGCCATGTACCCAGACGTTTAATACTGCCATGAACACTCCTGGCCAGTAGATGGCAGTAGCGGCCTTGAAAAAATGTCAAACAAAATTCCAGATAATCCGTGTCTGCTACATTTAAGATGCGTGGAATTTAACAAACGCAAATACACTAACGTCTATAAACCCAGAGAATATATTCATGAGAGTTTTAGGCACTAGAGTTTAATGCTGTTATCTGTGGACCCTGAACAGAGTGTCTGAAATGCATTTGTCCTGTCGTGAACGTCTGAGATTACCTTATGCTACCCATAATGCATTGCTGCCTGGCACAGCATGTGCTCACAAAACCTTAAAAATTAGCACATTACTTTAAAACGAAAACATATATCTGATATTTTCACTTTATAAACTTCAGACATGACAATAATTTTAAATAACTTGTCTAAAATGAGTGGTTAAAATTTGAACCATAAGTTAAACATGTATGCCTCTGGATGACTTGGTGACATTGCGATTATATTAGTATGGTGTTAAAGGAAATGACTTTTTTTTTGGTCACCAGTTCTCCTTTGTTTACAGACGACAGAGTGGTTTCTGATTGCAGAGGGTAGAACAACATGCTTATTAGGAAACTTTTAACAGGTAGGTCTCAACAGCTTTAACAGTTTTAAAAATGTTTTTCACTATTCATCTTAGTTTAGTACGTTATCGGACGGTAATTTTTAAATTTATCTAAAAAGATAATCCGATAATGAAAACATTATCTTCGATAATTATCTGTTATCGGATTATGGGAAATGTGCGCACCACTGGTGTGCAGGCACTTGCGTTAGCATGCATGCATAGCAGCTCGCTCTGCGTGTGATTTTTGACTCCTCCCACTTGCAGACTGTTTAACTAGAAGCTTAAAACCCACGCTCTGGCCTTGTGTTCAGAGAGTCCTTTTAGCTGTTGGGGAGTGAGGTTTACCGACTACTACTGCACAGCGCCTCCTGCTGGTTTCTCCACACATGGTTAAATAATAAAAAATTACATTAAAACAACCAACACAAACAGCTTATATGTTTGATTTACCTGGAGAAACTCTGTTATGGAAACACAATTATCTGCACCAATATTACATGTTAATATAGACATACTAAAAGTAGTGTTGGGCCATGCTACATGCTACTGTAATTACTACAGCAATAAAACCATGATAATGTTGGCAATGGCCCACATGAGAGTGCAGCACGCTACATTATCATGGCAGCATTTAAATAACATGAAATTAAAATTCTTCAGCAATTAGTGTTTTAGATTGGTTTGTAGCATTCGTATATTAGCATTTTAATAGAATCTTGATGAACATGTTGCCAACATTTCATCACAAGAATCTGTTAGCATAATGTTATGATACATGCTAACATGGTAATTTTATCCTCACAGCATCTAAATGTTTGTTTTTACATAGTCAGACTGCTGACAACCTGCTGACACACGGCGGTAATAAAGCGGTTTGTTCTGGCTGCATGTGATGAAATCGTTGGTTATGTTTCTGAGGATCATGACTCAGCAGCACTCATAAAAATAACTACAGAGACACAAAAACCTTCTGCTGAAGCTGATTAGAGCGGAGTTTTTAAATGCATCATACAGCACGATTATGGCGCTACTTTTACTGTAACTGAAAACACGGGTATTAGCGTGTTATCAATATTGTGTTAGCAAAGACTCTGAGCTCACCACATTAGCATACTCGTCAGCGAGTGCTTACTGGTAAGATAGTGCTCCGTAACATTACAATAATAATGCTAACATAAAGGGGTGTTAGCAGTAGCATGTCAACATTAGCATGTGGGAAATCTTAATGTGCCAGTTATAGCATTAGCTTTTTGCACGTTATAGCTTGTTGTTGCGTATTTTAAGGTTAACATGGCACGTCCAGACTTGCTGTCCAGATTTAACTTCGACAACACCAGCATTAGGGAGGCCGAACATGGACACGGCCACTTTACAAGAGAGACGGTTGCCAGATTCAGGCACTCGAAAAGAGAACATTTGAACTGTTTGATGGCAGGAAAAGGCCCAGACGAAAGAAGAGAGCACAGTGTTAGCTTTGCAGTTAAGAGCCGTCGTTTGCCTACAGTTCAGCTCAGCAGTAAAGCTACTGGAAGGTTCCTCGCCCTCCAGCTAAACGCCACCACAGGCCCCGTCTCCCTTGTTAGCGTGGACACACCCACACCTGAAGCCAAAGGTGAGTTTTATGACAGTCTGAACTCACTCGTCAGAGACATCATCCCAGGCAGCCACCAAATCATACTTTTGGGGGACTTCAATGCTCGCATTGGAACTGAGCCAATGTGCCTTGGTCACTTCGCCGTTGGAAAAATGAATAAGAACGTCTGCTTGAGTTACGATCCTACCACCAACTGGGCACTACAAACTCCTTCATGAACAGATTACAACACAGGTCTCTTAGAATAGAAATGAAACTTTGTCATTGTACATATACACACACACAGTTGCATGTTAAAGTTTGGGCCCCCTAATGATTTCCATGATTTTCCTTTATAAATCACTGGTTCTTTGGATCAGAAATTTCAGTTAAATATTTCATATTGCAGACAAACACAGACATATTTGAGAAGTGAAATAAAGTTTATAGTATTTACAGAAAGTGTGCAATAATTCTTTAAACAAAATTAGGCAGGTGCATAAATTTTGGCACCCCAACAGAAAAACAATACATCACTAGGACTGCAAGCAGTCATATACAGGCCCTCGTTCCGCGCGACCGCCTACCCAGGCCAGTGGGTGCCCTTGTGACCACATGTGGGCATGTGCATACAGGGGCAACCACTCATCACACAGTTAAAATTTTAAACAAATCACACAACGCATCAACGAGTTATGACATGTTGATGGTTCATCCACTAGGGGGCGCTCAGTGTACAAACAGAGGGGCCAGGTGTGTTCAGGGGCCAACTGTCATCACACGTGAAGTTTCAAGTCAATCAGGCAAAGCATGAAGGAGTTATCATGACTTAATGTTCCATGGCAAAGGGTCAAAATGGCTTCAACATAGAGAAACGTTTTCGATACCTTTTGGTCAGTATCATCTCTGGATGCTGTGAAAGAAATTTGAAGTGCATTGGACAAAATCCCTAGGAGGAGTTCGTTCAAATACAACATGTGGAAATCATTTCAAAATGAGAAGAAAATTCAAAATGGCCGACTTCCTGTTTGGAGTAGACCCATGGTGCAAGAGACTTTTTTATGCGTCTATGCAAGTCACACGTGTACCAATTTTCATCTCCCTACTACAAAAAACCCCTATGGGGAGGGGTTTTTGAAAGTTTCAAGGGGGCGCTATTGAGGCATTTTGCCCCGCCCATGGGCGACGCCCCTATGAATTGTAAGAGGTTGTCATGCTCGACCTGTGTATCAATTTTCATGATGATGTGACAAAATTAAAGCCGTCAAAAGGAAGAGCGTAATTTCATGGCGAATGGGCAATATTCGGCATGTCGCCACATGGACGCCGTTACTCGTAACTTCACGGCGTTCATCGCCTACATTCACCAACTTGTTCCGCATGTTTTAGAAGTGGAATGAAGTTGATTGGGTTAAGTATGTGACATCAGGAACTCTTAAAGTAAAAATAGGACATTACCTGTTACCACCGGGGGGCGCTATGGCGCAGGTGGGATGTTAATATATGCACACGTTCAGGGTGGAGCCCTCATCATGTCCAGCAAGTTTGAAGGATCTACGATGAAGTATGTGGGCGTGACAGCCGTTCGAAGTGAAACAGCGTGCTCCGAAAAGCTCGCCAAAGTTTGACGACCCCTAGCAGCCACGCCTTTTGAACTAATTACATTCTTTTGATAACTTTTGATCACCATGGGGTCATGATGATCTTGACCAAATCTGAAGATGATTGGATGAGTTCGTTCAAATGTAAGTAGTGGAAATGGCCAAAAATGGCAAAAATTAGCTCAAAATCGAAACTTAAAATCAAAATGGCCGACTTCCTGTTGACATTTCACCATGACAGTAAGAGACTTTTTTGTGCATCCTGGCATGGTAAATATGTGTACCGAATTTCGTGAGGCTGCGATGAAAAAACCCCAATGTGGAGGGGTTTTTGAACATTTCTAGGGGGCGCTATTTCACCATTTCACTGCGACAATGTGCGACACCCCCAAAATATCGAATTTCGGATACGGCCGGATGACTATGCAAAGTTTGGTGAGTTTCTGAGCATGGGAAGAGGCCGAAATTTCGATTTCAAGAGTGAGAATAATAAACAGCGCAATTACAATAGGGTCCTTGTAGGACTTTTTCCTACTCGGGCCCTAAATATTTAGTAGATCCTCCTTTTGCAGGAATAATATAGAAATAAAGAATGTTTATGAGTTCAATGGTACGAATATGTTATGAGGTGAATTCTCTGAATTAAATATTCATTCCATTGAAAGAATGTAAAGACATTCATTATTTATTTTATATAACGGATAAAACAGATCCTTGTCGTTTGATATTTTATTAATTTATTTACAACAGAAAAGGGACTTACATTTTGGTGCTCCACTATGATGTGTAGTCCAGTGATGCTGTGCACTGACTTCAGACTTCCATAAAAAATAAAAAAAAAAGACTGTAGTTCCTCAGTCCAGCCAAAAATCAGATCAGCATTTCATCTGAACAGGTCTTCATGCATCCAGACGGCTTACAGCGGAGTGGATTTTGTGTATGTTACAAGCAGCGTCAGTTAGCTCAATCAAATCATCGTTTTCCTGTCCCCCGCGTGTTCAACTGGCTCGGTCGACTGTGTATGTCCTCAGTGCAGCAAACAAAAATAAAAACCATGTCAGAAATGAGTCCAGCTTTTTCTATATGGACTCACTCAATTCTGAGGAAAAAATTATGGAATCACCCTGTAAATTTTCATCCCCAAAACTAACACCTGCATCAAATCAGATCTGCTCGTTAGTCTGCATCTAAAAAGGAGTGATCACATCTTGGAGAGCTGTTGCACCAAGTGGACTGACATGAATCATGGCTCCAACACGAGAGATGTCAACTGAAACAAAGGAGAGGATTATCAAACTCTTAAAAGAGGGTAAATCATCACGCAATGTTGCAAAGATGTTGGTTGTTCACAGTCAGCTGTGTCTAAACTCTGGACCAAATACAAACAACATGGGAAGGTTGTTAAAGGCAAACATACTGGTAGACCAAGGAAGACATCAAAGCGCCAATATGTCAATATGTCTCAAAAATCGAAAATGCACAACAAAACAAATGAGGAACGAATGGGAGGAAACTGGAGTCAACGTCTGTGACCGAACTGTAAGAAACCGCCTAAGGAAATTGGATTTACATACAGAAAAGCTAAACGAAAGCCATCATTAACACCTAAACAGAAAAAAACAAGGTTACAATGGGCTAAGGAAAAGCAATCGTGGACTGTGGATGACTGGATGAAAGTCATATTCAGTGATGAATCTCGAATCTGCATTGGGCAAGGTGATGATGATGGAACTTTTGCTTGGTGCCGTTCCAATGAGATTTATAAAGATGACTGCCTGAAGAGAACATGTAAATTTCCACAGTCATTGATGATATGGGGCTGCATGTCAGGTAAAGGCACTGGGGAGATGGCTGTCATTACATCATCAATAAATGCACAAGTTTACGTTGATATTTTGGACACTTTTCTTATCCCATAATTGAAAGGATGTTTGGGGATGATGAAATCATTTTTCAAGATGATAATGCATCTTGCCATAGAGCAAAAACTGTGAAAACATTCCTTGCAAAAAGACACATAGGGTCAATGTCATGGCCTGCAAATAGTCCGGATCTTAATCCAATTGAAAATCTTTGGTAGAAGTTGAAGAAAATGGTCCATGACAAGGCTCCAACCTGCAAAGCTGATCTGGCAACAGCAATCAGAGAAAGTTGGAGCCAGATTGATGAAGAGTACTGTTTGTCACTCATTAAGTCCATGCCTCAGAGACTGCAAGCTGTTAGAAAAGCCAGAGGTGGTGCAACAAAATACTAGTGATGTGTTGGAGCGTTCTTTTGTTTTTCATGATTCCATCATTTTTTCCTCAGAATTGACTGAGTCCATATTTTTTTCCCTCTGCTTGGTCTAAAAAAGTAACTGTTACTGACTGCCACAATTTTTTTTTCTTGATTTCTTATAGTGTTTCTTAAAGCCAGAAAGTTGCCATTTGAAATGACTTTAGTTTTGTGTCATGTCTGTGATCTGCTTTTTTTCTACAAAATTAAACAACTGAATGAACATCCTCCGAGGCCGGTGATTCCATAATTTTTGCCAGGGGTTGTAGAACCCCTCACTTCTCCGTCATGATTAATGAGTTGAGGTGATACATTCTCAGACTGCGTTAACCCTTGAACTCAGACGCAAGTTGGATAACATCTCAGAGCAAATGTACGCCTTGCAAAGGAAGATGTTGGCAACCAGGGAATACTCAGAAATAGGACTTGGTGGTCAGAGGAGCTGTAAATGCCCTCCGTAAAGCTAGGACATCTTACTACTCATCACTAATTGAAGAAAATAAGAACAACCCCAGGTTTCTTGTCAGCACTGTGGCCAGGCTGACAAAGAGTCAGAGCTCTATTGAGCCGAGTATTCCTTTAACTTTAACTAGTAATGACTTCATGACTTTCTTTGCTAATAAAATTTTAACTATTAGAGAAAAAATTACTCATAACCATCCCAAAGACATATCGTTCTCTTTGGCTGCTTTCAGTGATGCCGGTATTTGGTTAGACTCTTTCTCCCCGATTGTTCTGTCTGAGTTATTTTCATTAGTTACTTCCTCCAAACTATCAACATGTCTATTAGACCCCATTCCTACCAGGCTGCTCAAGGAATCCCTACCATTATTTAATGCTTCGATCTTAAATATGATCAATCTATCTTTGTTAGTTGGCTATGTACCACAGGCTTTTAAAGTGGCAGTAATTAAACCATTACTTAAAAAGCCATCACTTGACCCAGCTATCTTAGCTAATTATAGGCCAATCTCCAACCTTCCTTTTCTCTCAAAAATTCTTGAAAGGGTAGTTGTCAAACAGCTAACTGATCATCTGCAGAGGAATGGTCTATTTGAAGAGTTTCAGTCAGGTTTTAGAATTCATCATAGTACAGAAACAGCATTAGTGAAGGTTACAAATGATCTTCTTATGGCCTCAGACAGTGGACTCATCTCTGTGCTTGTTCTGTTAGACCTCAGTGCTGCTTTTGATACTGTTGACCATAAAATTTTATTACAGAGATTAGAGCATGCCATAGGTATTAAAGGCACTGCGCTGCGGTGGTTTGAATCATATTTATCTAATAGATTACAATTTGTTCATGTAAATGGGGAATCTTCTTCACAGACTAAGGTTAATTATGGAGTTCCACAAGGTTCTGTGCTAGGACCAATTTTATTCACTTTATACATGCTTCCCTTAGGCAGTATTATTAGACAGCATTGCTTAAATTTTCATTGTTACGCAGACGATACCCAGCTTTATCTATCCATGAAGCCAGAGGACACACACCAATTAGCTAAACTGCAGGATTGTCTTACAGACATAAAGACATGGATGACCTCTAATTTCCTGCTTTTAAACTCAGATAAAACTGAAGTTATTGTACTTGGCCCCACAAATCTTAGAAACATGGTGTCTAACCAGATCCTTACTCTGGATGGCATTACCCTGACCTCTAGTAATACTGTGAGAAATCTTGGAGTCATTTTTGATCAGGATATGTCATTCAATGCACATATTAAACAAATATGTAGGACTGCTTTTTTGCATTTGCGCAATATCTCTAAAATTAGAAAGGTCTTGTCTCAGAGTGATGCTGAAAAACTAATTCATGCATTTATTTCCTCTAGGCTGGACTATTGTAATTCATTATTATCAGGTTGTCCTAAAAGTTCCCTGAAAAGCCTTCAGTTAATTCAAAATGCTGCAGCTAGAGTACTGACGGGGACTAGAAGGAGAGAGCATATCTCACCCATATTGGCCTCTCTTCATTGGCTTCCTGTTATTTCTAGAATAGAATTTAAAATTCTTCTTCTTACTTATAAGGTTTTGAATAGTCAGGTCCCATCTTATCTTAGGGACCTCATAGTACCATATCACCCCAATAGAGCGCTTCGCTCTCAGACTGCAGGCTTACTTGTAGTTCCTAGGGTTTGTAAGAGTAGAATGGGAGGCAGAGCCTTCAGCTTTCAGGCTCCTCTCCTGTGGAACCAGCTCCCAATTCAGATCAGGGAGACAGACACCCTCTCTACTTTTAAGATTAGGCTTAAAACTTTCCTTTTTGCTAAAGCTTATAGTTAGGGCTGGATCAGGTGACCCTGAACCATCCCTTAGTTATGCTGCTATAGACGTAGACTGCTGGGGGGTTCCCATGATGCACTGTTTCTTTCTCTTTTTGCTCTGTATGCACCACTCTGCATTTAATCATTAGTGATTGATCTCTGCTCCCCTCCACAGCATGTCTTTTTCCTGGTTCTCTCCCTCAGCCCCAACCAGTCCCAGCAGAAGACTGCCCCTCCCTGAGCCTGGTTCTGCTGGAGGTTTCTTCCTGTTAAAAGGGAGTTTTTCCTTCCCACTGTAGCCAAGTGCTTGCTCACAGGGGGTCGTTTTGACCGTTGGGGTTTTTCTGTAATTATTGTATGGCCTTGCCTTACAATATAAAGCGCCTTGGGGCAATTGTTTGTTGTGATTTGGCGCTATATAAATAAAATTGATTTGATTTAAATGTGTTTTCTCTGCTCACCTCTAAATATGGCAGGCTTATTAGCCTCTGAAGGGCAAGACACCCCGCTGCCAGAAGAATTTCGACAGCCTTGGTGAACCATTCAGCTGCCCTATTATCTTCTGCCCTCCCTGACAGTCTGATGTTGTCAAGGCAACTCCAGACATTATGCACACTGACAGAAACTGACACGAACTCATCTCATCCACACTCATGATCAAATACTAGAAACTTAATTTCACTTCCCAAATGTCACTGTGTTTGTCTGCTATATGATATGTTTAACTGAAATTTCTGATCCAGACAACCAATGATTTATATGGAAAATCATGGAAATCATCAGGGGGGCCCAAACTTTTACATACAATGAAACATGTCCTCTTGTCCTCTGCATTTAACCATCCTAATTACAGTTAGGCACAATCCAACCACTAGGGGCAGTGTGCAGCCACAGTCCGGCACCCGGGGACCAACTACAGATGTAGAGATGCTGCCTTGCTCAGAGGCAAACCCTACATAAGCATGTTTTTGATTGTGGGAGGAAACCCACACAGACATGTGGAGAACATGCCAACTCTACACAAAGGCTGGGAATCGATCCCACGACCTTCTTGCTGCGAGGCACCAGTGCTAACCACTAAACCACCGTGCCGCCCCGCTGCCCTTGGAGACATCCCCACTCTAAGAATTGGTCATCAACACAGTGTGCGGGTGGCGGTGGTTCCTGTGTGGGCAGGGCTGGCGGCATCAACACGTGCTCACCACAGCGCCAGTTGTGACACAGATCACTTATTGAAGTGTTGTAGGCTGAAGCTTCAGCCAAAGGAGTTTTATAGCACCAAATCAACAGGAAAAGCACATCTGCCTGAAGGCCCAATCAGAGCTCCAGCCAATGTTCTCAGAAACTTTCCAGAAGGTGTACAAAGCACCTGCTACCTCAGCCTCTGCTACAGGAGCATGGGACACCCTGAGGGACAGCATTCACCATGTTGCTGCGCACACCTTCGGAAAGCACAACAGGAAGTCTCCTGACTGGCTTGAGGCAAAGACCACACAGGTGATTCCCATCATAGAGGCAACATGATCTACCTTGATTCGGTAAAAGCAGTTACCCGTCAGGAATAACCTTCTTGCCTTGCGCATGGCTAGAAGCCTGGCACAGGGGACAGCTAGACTCTGCACTAATGAGTACTGGGTCGAGCTAAGCAGCAGCATCCAGCAAGCTGCAGACACTGGGAACGTTTCGTGGCACGTATGAAGGCATAAAGAAGGTACCAGGACCTACATCAAGCAAGACCGATCCTATCAAAGCCACATCTGGCACTCTCCTTACAGACACGGCTGAGCAAATGGAGAGATGGGTGCAGCACTATTCTCAACACCTTCAGATGCCACTGTAAGCCTTCCTCCATTGGACAATCTTGATAATGAACCAACCATGGACAAGCTGAAACATGCCATCAAACAACTGAAGCAAGGCAAAGCCCTAGGAAACAATGGCATTCCCCCTGATCTGCTCAAGCACTGTCTTTTGACACTTGCTGCCCCACTGCACCATATGACCATCATATGTGCCCCAGGATATGAGACACGCCAACATCATTACACTGTATAAGAACAAAGGAGACAGGAGGGACTGCAAAAATTACCGAGGTATGTCTCTCCTGAGCATTGTTGGAAACGTCATCACCAGAGGCTGCAGATGCTGGCGGAGCGTGTGTATCCTGAATCACAATGAGGCTTCCGTGCCGAATGCCTGTGTGACCAGAGCTCTCCTGTATGGGAGAAGAAGAGAAGAAAGCTCGACGTATTCCACCTGAGAAACTCTGGACACTCTGGGCCAAGCAGGGTCATCCCTTCAAGTCTGGTCTGCTTGAGGTTTCTTCCTCAGAGGGAGTTTTTCCTTACCACTGCTGCTCTGGGGGTTAATAAGGTTAGACCTTACTTGTGTGAAGCACCTTGAGGCAACTCTGTTGTGATTTGGTGCTATATAAATGAAAATAAATTGAAATAAAAAACTGAGAAGCCTCCGCGAGATTCTGAGTATCACCTTGCGTGATCAGGTCACAGATGCTGATGTAGTATCTCGTGCTGGTCTCCCTAGCATGTACTCGTACCTGCGACAGCACAGACTGCGTTGGCTAGGCCGCATTGGTGGAATGGGTGTCAGTTGCATCGTGAAAGACGTCCTGTATGCGGAGCTCCCTCAGGACTAGCGCTCAATCAGCCGCTTCCATCTGCGCTTCAAAGACGTGGTCAAAAGAGACCTCGCATGTATGAAGATTGACAGTGACTTCTGGCTGACAATCAGGCCAAATGGAGAGCCACCATGCACGAATGCATCATGGCCTTTGAGGCTAAACAGCACGAGCTCGCTGCTGAAAAACGCCACATGCGCTCTGAATGCACTGTAGCCCAGCAAGAGGGCACAACCGCCACAAACACTTCTCAGTGTGTCCTGTGTGGCAGACAATGCCTTTCCGGTACAGGACTCGGCAGCCACGGCAGACGATGCTCCAGCAGCAGCATCACTGATCTTTGTTATTTTCTGGTCAACTTGACCGAAGGAGGCAACGTGGAAAAAATAAGGTTAGCATGTTGACTCCATTTTATCTTCAGTGTTTTATCGTGGATGAAAACACTACGAGCTCTTCTGACTTCTTTTCAGAAAATAAAAATGCAGTGTGAACATATAAATATGTACTTTAAGTTTAAATAAAACAACTATCATCCTTCTAAATGATACAAATGAGGCTCCTCCTCCTGTATTAAATCAAAAGGCGATTTACCGATCCATCCCTGGTTCTTGTCGTCGGCGACGCTCCACAGCAGCTCTCGGTGGGCGTTACTGATGTCCGGCTGCACCAATCGGATCAGCTGGTTCCAGCAGGGCTGTGTCACCACTGGCTCTGCCCCCTCTACTCTGTGCTCCTGCAGCACAGCAAACGCTCGCGCCATCTTGTGGCGTTTGGCCCTGACGAGCTGCCGTACCTCCTGCTGTTTATCACGTGAAAATCAACATGTTCGATGAACAACAGTCTGATGACATCATGAGTTTAAATGAGAAATGAGTTTAAAACTGATACCTCACAGCAAGTTCTCAGACAAAACAGTGCAAAAACATTCACGTTAGCTAGCAATTAGCTGGTCTAACATCAATCAAATGGCACGCTGGTTAACCAGCGGGTTAGCATGTAGCTTTCATAAAAAGTTGTCTGAGTAACTCTGCCTTCTTCGCGGAACATTAGCATTCTAAGCAGTTAGCGACTCGGTACCTTCAGATATTTCTTGTAGTTGTTGTAGACAACGGCCAAGAAGACAGACATGAAGATGTAGGTGTTGATGAGGATGTAGAGGATGAAGAAGATGGCGAAGAAGGAGCTGAAATTATACGCCGGCATCCTGTTGAAGAGAGAGAGAGAAAAAAAACACAATGTGTAAACACGACTGCAAGGAAAGAGGAATCAGAGAGAGATGAAATCCCACAAAGTCATTTCCTTCTTCTTTGAGAAGGACGAAGTGTCTTTCTCTCACTGTGCGCTGAAGATGTTTCCTGAGACGGTTCCTGGTTTTACTGCGAGTCAGTGATCGGTTCCTGTTCAAGGTTCTGGACCCGCAGCATGTTTTCATGGCAGGAAAATATTTTTTTTCTAAAGTCTTACATGACGTCGGGGCTGTTGGCGGTGGTGACAAGCACGTAGAGGTCAAAGACGATGTCCAGGTAGCTGGTGAAGTACGGCGTGCCCTCGATGGTCTGCAGACCACTGCAGAAAACAAACAAATCAACACACGCAAACAAGCTGCTGCAGAAAACAAACAACATGTATTCAGAGAAAGAAGCTGCAGTGGAAAACATCCTTCTATCCATTTTCTATACCTCATTCACTCACTCATCTTCAGTTAAGGGTCATTGGGGGGGGGGGGGGGGGGGGAGCCTATCCCAGCAGTCGTAGGGTGTGAGGCGGGCAGGGTTCACCCTGGACAGAACGCCAGTCTCTGGCGGGTGTATTCTACATCAGAGGCAGTAAACTGATCACCTTCTGTGTGTTTAATAGAGAAATAGGCTAAAAGTCCAATTATCTCCCTTGAACTAGTTCCTTTCATGCACGTCCACACACGGCGTCCACACACGGCGTCCCCACACGGCGTCCCCTGACTGTGTGAAGACTCATTTAAACCCCCAAACACGTGGACATATCATGATGTCAAAGGTCAAAGTGTCAGATTTCTCAGGCATCATGATAAAACTGATCCTGTCCCAAAGTTTGATGGTGTTTCAGGAAGACTTACCGCTTCCCTATGAGTTTGAGCGCCATGAGCGAGAAGATCAGGACGCTGAACATGAAAAGCAGGAAGACATAGAAGATCTGAGGCAGAGCGTTCCTGATGCTTCGGAACGCTCTGCGAAGCTGGACACAAAGAAAAACAAGTAAATTTAAAACATCAACAATCAAAAGATTTCAGAAAGAAAATCCAAAAGCATGAATGTTGTGGTTTCACAGACAGACGTGTTTTTCCGCATTGTTGATCCAAATCTTTTTTGTGAGCTGTATTTTCAGTTGGGTTGAACTTTGCACCAAGAGGCCACCGTACTTTCAGGAGTTCAGCTGCCGTCTAGTCAAACCTTTGCACCTTTACGAGCAGGTGAGACGGGTGAGACAGGTGGGCGGTTACCTGCCGGCCCTCTGTGATGTTGACCAGCAGCAGTGGGCGGAGCACTCTGGACCAGCGGACGGCGTAGCGGTCTGTAGCCTTCAGCGTGCCGTAAATGACCATGTCCACCAGAGTCAGCTGGACAACAAACAGACCGATGATGTCATAGTCATGTTTATGTCTGTGGTTTACCTCCTTCATTTACAGTATGATTATGTTTTTATTTCCTCTTTATGATGTCACTTTGTTTCACAGTGTTTAATATATTTATGACTTTACATGCAGGAGACGTAAACGACTTCTACGAATAAAAAGCTTCACTTTGCATCAGAGTTTGTCTTTCGGAGTCCAAGCGAGCGGCGTGCGTTTGGCAGAAGCGGCTGTGCCGACATCGACTCCGTTTTAATGGAAAATTTAAAAGTCGAGGTGACAAAAGACAAAGAAAAGACTCCAAACATCTAAATAAGTTATATTGAAAAGAAAACATTTCATCAGAACCATTTTGTGTTTGGATTTTACGAGACACTCAAAGACCTGCAGAACCTGTCACCATGGCAACTAAAAAAAAACAAAAAAACAACTGTTAGGCAAGTCCTTTGAACTCGTCTTCGTGCACGCAGCAGAGTGACAGCAGGATGATGTCACGTGTGCAAGGAATTATGGGTCCTGAAAACGTCTCGTTTGGACATGATTTGATTGACAGCTGGCCTGATGATGTCCCTCTAAATTTGAATATGAAATTATAAACAACATTAATTTACTCAAAATCAGACAATGAGTCACTTGAAGTGTTTGTTTCTATTTTGCAAAGGATTCTGTGAACTTTTAAATACAGACAATAGTTTAATAATCATGAAGGGAAAATTTAAAAAACGGCATCAAACAACACTGAAGAAGAACGACAAAAGAAACAAAAAAATAAAATTCAATTAAAAAAGACCTATGACTAGTTTTTTTTAACTAAATAATCTGATCAATAATCAGTATAGATTAGATCACCAGCAATCTGTCACCATGGAGACAGAGCTCAAACTGTGCTGCTATCATTTTTAAGATAAAGAGCTAAAAATGTTTTTGAGTCTTGAGTGCCGCCTCAGTGTAGAACTCAGGACCAGATCCTGTCAGTCAACAACGTCTCCTCACAGGGACCGGAACCAGACGTTTGTTACTGAGTCACCAGGAAGCCGCGAGGCAAAACCGCTGACGAGGCAAAACTGCCGGCTAAAGGTCATTTCCCAACAACAGGCAGAGAGTCGCCTCAGCACAACACAGGAACCACCGCCATCGCCCCCCACAGGAACCAACGGCGCCATAGGAACTGTCGCCCACCCCCATCGCGGCAGCAGCCTGACATCGGTGTGTGAGTGTGTCTGTGCAAATGGGTGAATGTGAGGCATCATTGTAAAGCACTTTGAGCGTCTGATGCAGATGGAAAAGCGGGATATAAATGCATTTATGCCGCCATGCTGCCCCAGAATTAAACCAAAATGAGCATCAATCTAAACAAAGTTGGTCAGACTCTTTATACTGGTAATAAGCTCCGCCCATTGGACTGATGATGTAGCAAATGTCCTTGTTGTGATGTCATAAAAGCCTAGATGTAGATGTAACGGCCTCTCTTACCGCCACAATGACGATAATGCAGATGTTCTTCGGGTCTTTCCAGAACTTATCTCGAGGAATCACTTTGGCAAAGTGAAGCAGCCGCAAAGTGAAGACCAGCAGACACAGCAGCTCCATCAGCATGGTGACCTGAAGAGCAGAAATCAAACATCAGGTCACCGAGACGGCGGGACAGTTTCCCCGGGGACCCGAAACAGGCACCGGGTCACCAAGACAGCGGGACAGTGTCCCCGAAATAGACACCGGATCACCGAGACGGCGGGACAGTGTCCCCGGGGACCCAAAACAGGCACCGGGTCACCGAGACAGTGTCCCCGAGGACCCGAAACAGGCACCGGGTCACCGACACAGTGTCCCCGAGGACCCGAAACAGGCACCGGGTCACCAAGACAGCGGGACAGTGTCCCCGAAATAGACACCGGATCACCGAGACGGCGGGACAGTGTCCCCGGGGACCCAAAACAGGCACCGGGTCACCGAGACAGTGTCCCCGAGGACCCGAAACAGGCACCGGGTCACCGACACAGTGTCCCCGAGGACCCGAAACAGGCACCGGGTCACCAAGACAGCGGGACAGTGTCCCCGAAATAGACACCGGATCACCGAGACGGCGGGACAGTGTCCCCGGGGACCCAAAACAGGCACCGGGTCACCGAGACAGTGTCCCCGAGGACCCGAAACAGGCACCGGGTCACCGAGACAGCGTCCCCGGGGACCCGAAACAGGCACCGGGTCACTGAGACAGCGTCCCCGAGGACCCGAAACAGCACCGGGTCACCGAAACAGTGTCCCCGGGGACCCAAAACAGGCACCGGGTCACCGAGACAGCGTCCCCGGGGACCCAAAACAGGCACGGGTCCTCAGGAAGTACAATGTTTCATTTGTAGGAATCTGATCAACTTGGTGAATTTTTATCTAATTTTTGTTCACAAACAAACAGCACAGAGGTCACATGGTGTCCTGTTGTTCCTCAGGACTATGTAGCTGTGTCTCACGCTTAGTATGAAATTATAATTCATTTTCAGAATAACAGAGCTTAATAAAAAAATTCCTCTATACATTTCTTCAGGCTGTCAACATGCTAGCTCAGTAAACTAACTCATCACCATACGAAAATATCAAAACTCACAAGTGTTAGGTGACGTTAAGCAGCCGCGTGACGCTACCTGATTCAGAACGTATTTGCAGAAAACAACATTCATCCACAAATTAGTTTAACAAATGACCTTTCAAGTTATTTCAGTTGCTACGTGGATATTAGCGTTAGCTGCTGTTCAGTTTTATGCTACTACTTACTGAAAACTATAATTTATTTTTTAATCACTATACTCTAGTCAAGCAGGAATATATAAATACAAGTAAAAGTTAGCATCGTCATGTCAGGAGATACTTTAGCATTATGTTAGCAGCCTAAAGTTGGCTGAAGTTTGAAGCATCAAACATCTTAGTAAATTATGCGAGAAAATGTTTTGCTGCTAATAATCACAGGCGTTCTTTAAAATGATTTGAAACTTAACATGAAACTTCACAAAGCATTATTAATGACTGTGTCAATACTGTTAGCATGCTCAGCCGTGAAAACGGTTAATGCT
Source organism: Thalassophryne amazonica (assembly GCF_902500255.1). Taxonomy (NCBI): domain Eukaryota; kingdom Metazoa; phylum Chordata; class Actinopteri; order Batrachoidiformes; family Batrachoididae; genus Thalassophryne; species Thalassophryne amazonica. The sequence continues at coordinate 1,987,619 of NC_047117.1, read as the reverse complement.
GAAGCTAAATCTGTTAGCATTGTTAGCCAAACAGAGCTCCTTGATTAATTGATTTTATGACATCATAAAGTGCAGCTGGAAACAGAGGTGCAACTCACCCACATTGGCAGCGGAACGAGCGCGGGCTCCTCAAAGACAGCCAGCGAGAGATCGACCAGGATGAAGACATAGAGGAGGACCCGAGGAGCCCAGTGGTTATAGAGCAGGTAGAGTCTGGAGAGACACATGAGCGCCATTTAGTGTCCACAGCATCCCAACAACAACAAACCTTCATGTGCCAAGTTCCTGAACCTGCTTCTCCTACCAGGCTTCCTTCACCCATCTGTCTCCTCCTCATCTCTCTTCAGCAACACCTTCAAACCCCTTCAAACTGCTGTCCTGGACTTTCTTAGTTATGCGTTTTCTCCCTTCACTGCCTGCGAGTCAACCTCTAGTCAGTCTCCTCTCCACAACCCTTTCCCAGATTTTCTCTGGATGTGAGGTCACTCTGCTCCTTCAGAGGTCTCCACAGTCCTGAACATCTCCTTCAGGATGAATATGGTCCTCTGGCCTTTTCTCCTGATCACATCTGACAACATCTCTGCATCTGGTTTAGGGCTTCTTTGAATTCCTTCTTCTGCTCAATCCTTCATTTAACTGTTTTCAAAAAAATCCTCACGGGGCCCCGAGTACATAAAAAAAAACAAAACAAAAAAAAAAAACACACGGGCCCAGAGTATGTGAAAACAGTCCCAGGGACCCGAGTATGTAAAAAGAAAAAAAAAAAAAAAAAAACACACGGGCCCAGAGTATGTGAAAACAGTCCCAGGGACCCGAGTATGTAAAAAGAAAAAAAAAAAAAAAAAAACACACGGGCCCAGAGTATGTGAAAACAGTCCCAGGGACCCGAGTATGTAAAAATACCCACGGGGCCCCGAGTACATAAAAAGAAAAAAAAAAAAAAAAAAACACACGGGCCCAGAGTATGTGAAAACAGTCCCAGGGACCTGAGTATGTAAAAATACCCACGGGGCCCCGAGTACATAAAAAGAAAAAAAAAAAAAAAAAACACACGGGCCCAGAGTACGTGAAAACAGTCCCAGGGACCTGAGTATGTAAAAAGAAAAAAAAAAAAAAAAACACACGGGCCCAGAGTATGTGAAAACAGTCCCAGGGACCCGAGTATGTAAAAAGAAAAAAAACAAAAAAAAACACACGGGCCCAGAGTATGTGAAAACAGTCCCAGGGACCTGAGTATGTAAAAATACCCACGGGGCCCCGAGTACATAAAAAGAAATAAATAGCCACGGGGCCCTGAATATGTAAAAATACTCAGAGAAAAGCTGGAAAAGCTGAAGTGTGTTAAAAGCTAATCAGCAGAATGTGACAAGAAGATTTCAAGTGAACAAAAATGACTCAGATGAGTTTCTGTGGATGATGCAGTTTCCAAAATGTGTTTTTTTAAGAACTTAAATTTCTTTAAATATCTGATCTATTGTTATATGTGGCACCTGTCAATCGTCCCCACTGAAGGCCTGAACCTGATGTTCAGACCTTTCTGATTTCATATCTCCTTACTCAGATCTCTTTGCTCTGACCTCTACGTCAATGTTCTCCATGCGAGACCCTCATCAGTCTCCTGGAACCCAGACTCCGGGACGGTCTTTGCCTGAGTGGCGTTCTATGCAATGTGACGTGTCCACCCACGACTCCTGAAGAGACTATGGAGGTCGTGAAAGTTACCTGGAGGCTCTTGAGAGGACTGTGGAAGAGTCAGAAGGTTCGTGTGGACCACTGAATCCAGCTCAGGCCGTGCAGATTCTTTTTTGTTTTTTCCTTTTTTTAACAGTCAGATAAAGCATCACAACAACATTCCACAGGTGTTTGATGACATCACGGGTCTAACCTGACAGCCTGTGGTGTCGTGTCAAAGTAGACGTTCCTGTTGTACTGAGCGTCCGACACGAAGACGGCAGCCAGTTCCAAATCCTGAAACACATCAAAGCAGCATCGATGATCCAAAGACTCCTGGCTCAGTCCCCAGGTGGACTCTGTGCAGAACACACGAGGTCAGGAGGTCCAAACCCGCTCACTTGCACAGGGTCCACCTGGGGAATTAAGGCCCTTGCTCAAGGGCACCTTGGTGAGTTTCCCAGTCTGATCAGGGAGCTGAACCTCCAGACCTCCACCGGCCCAAAAACACTTTGACACCACTGAGCCGCACAGCAGCCAAGCTGTGGTGCACTGTGGGCAGAGGTGGGACGAATTCACTATCGTGTCATGATTCAGCAAGTCCCAAGTCAAGTCCCAAGTCATAATGACCACCAGCTTGCAAACTGACTTGAGGCTTGCAGATTCATGACTTCGTGTCACCTCTGATTGTGGGTAATTTGAGTTTGAAAATATGTTGTTAAGTTCAGACCATAAAAAAGATCATTTTTATTGATTTATGTTTAAGCTTTGATGAGGGCATTGGGGGCGGGGCCTATCAGCCTCGCACATGCGCACTTAAGAACTTTATAATCCACTGAAATTAAACTTTAGCAAATATTGAGATCAAGGAAAGGAAACAAGGACGCAAGGAAGCAGGACAGGGCATCAATGGAAACCCGATCCAAACGGAACCAGAGTCCTGTCAAACAAAATCTCGGTCCAAACGGAACCAGACCAGGTGTCAAACAAAAGTTTTTTTGTTTTTTTGGGGGGGGTTTTCACCTCTTTGCTTCTGCTTCGGTTCTCCGGGTTTGGACCTCCCGAACCGTCCGGACCTTTTGGGGGTTTCTCCGCCTCAGACATGCTCTGAAACAGCAAAACAAGAGTCCAAAAAACAACAAAAAAACTTTACCCAGAACTTTTTCCCAGAGACGGAAAAAAGTCACCGAACTGTTCCGAAACGGTTCGGAGGATCCGGTTTCTTATGTGATCTGAAGAAACCCGTCCAGACTGATTTCAACACGTGACCCTCATTTGCGCTGACGATCCGCTTTCCGCTCCATCAGGAGTCTGATCCGGATTCGAGCCGACAGCAGCGGCGGCGCCGTGTGGCCTTCACGGACCGTGGGAAACGTGTGTGACGGTGACGTGGTAAAGCAGGGGCGTGTCTGCTGGGAGCGGTTTGAAGTGGCGCACGTCTTATTACATTGACCACTAATCCACAATATATATTTGATTTTACTTTAATGTTTCCTGACTGCAGGTGTTTTTATTTACGTTACTCATTTCAAAAAGTCATATTTCAGACTAACAGGGTGATATAACCACGCCCCCCTTTTTAGGTGCTCTGTTGTAATGTTTTCTTCAGTAACTTAATAGTCTCATGCTTACATTTTTATGGTGATTAAAAAAATTGTAGCTAAAAAAAAGTTTGCAATGAGATTATGATTTTTTGTATGTTTTTAAGGTTTGTGTGCCTGTTGCTTTAAATGGAAAGGATCTGCTGTTGGCCACGCCCCCTTCCCCACTGGGAGCACGTGAAAATCTGTGATCTTTCATGAAAAGTCTCAACTTAGTTTAAGGCGAAGGGCACGCCCATTCAACGCCTGGTCAGGTGAAAGACACGCCCACTCAACACCTGGTCAAGTGAAGGACACGCCCACTCAACACCTGGTCAGGTGAAGGACACGCCTACATAAGACCTGGCTGGCAGTTTCTTTCAGGATATGGGTTTTGTTGCCACAGACCCTAATGGGCACCATGTGGGATTCTTGGGAACCAGATTAGTTGTAGTAGTTGGATGAGTCCAAAAACCAGCAAAGTTTCAAACCAGATCTTCAGTGATGGACAGAAAATTCTCAGCGTGCCGGGTTTTGGTGAATTTCATTACAATCACTAACATTTTATTTTTTTGCAGCCGACTTTGTGTCCAAAAAGTATTTTATGGTAAAATGGTAAAGTCAAACGGAGCAGCACATAGGCAACAGCAATCAGGAGGGAGGAAGAAACCTCAAGCAGACCAGACGCAGGGGGGCGACCCACTGCTTCAACCAAACTAACACTAACAAAAACCATTGTCGTGACAGTCGGCGAGGGAGGAGTGGGAGAACGTTCACATGGAGGCGAATCAAACGTCTTCAGTGGAGCTGCTTTCCAGGATCGGCTGCATCCTCAAACAGGGTTCGATACCCGGCTGCTCACCGACGATGTCACCTCAGAGAAAGAGAGCAGAATCAAGCAGCCAGAACCCACAGAACACAAAATAGTTTCTCGGCAGTAAACTAAGACACAGACAGGAAACTCATGTCATCATCTCCTTTGTCATCAGTTCTTCGCACGCCAAGCGCAGGCCTTTGCTAATGGGGCGACGCTCACCGGCCACTTTATTAGGTACACCTGTTTAGTTGTTTGCTAACACAAACAGCTAACCCTAACCCTGATGACATCATGTCAACATGGGCCAACATCTCTGAGGAGTGTGTCCCACAACATGTTGAATCTATGCCACCAAGAATTAAGGCCATTCTGAAGGCAAAATGGGGACCAACCCAGTACAAACAAGGTGGACCTAATAAAGTGGCCTGGTGATCATGCTGACCTGCCCACAGTGGACCACTCACCTCAACTTTGAAAATTAGCTTGACTTTGATGTTCTGGTGATGCAACAGTATACGTTGCTGCTCGTGGTACACTGAGTTTTGTTTGTTCTGATTTTTATTATTTATTTTCTTTTGGGAAAAGCTTTAATAAAAAATATGATGTCTAAAGTGGCCAATGAGTACATTTTGTTTTTCTTTAACAATGCTTCTAAACTGAAACTGAAGATATCTGAAGAAACGAGACTGAACTTTGACCTCAGATTTTCAAAAGACATTACTGTATCCAGGTTACTCAAATCCCGGTCCTGTAGGTACACCGCAAAGTTTAATTTATTAACATCCTCACTAAATCAACAGCACGCTGCAGTCGTTACATCGATTAGCAGCTTTTAACCAAAACCAGAATGGTTTTACTTTCACATCATTTTTACTCAAACTTGCAACCAACACCCCAAAACCCACCACCAAAATTAACCAAACACCCCCAAAAATCACCACCAAAATAAACCAAACACCCCAAAAACCACCACCAAAATGACCAAAAACCACCACCAAAATTAACCAAAAAACCACCACCAAAATGACCAAAAACCACCACCAAAATTAACCAAAAAACCACCACCAAAATGAACCAAACACCCCAAAAACCACCACCAAAATGACCAAACATCCCAAAAACTACCACCAAAATAAACCAAACACCACAAAAAGACCAAAAACCACCACCAAAATTAACCAAAAAACCACCACCAAAATGACCAAAAACCACCACCAAAATTAACCAAACACCCCAAAAACCACCACCAAAATGACCAAACATCCCAAAAACTACCACCAAAATAAACCAAACACCACAAAAAGACCAAAAACCACCACCAAAATGACCAAAAACCACCACCAAAATTAACCAAACACCCCAAAAACCACCACCAAAATGACCAAAAACCACCACCAAAATAAACCAAACACCCCAAAAACCACCACCAAAATGACCAAAAACCACCACCAAAATTAACCAAAAAACCACCACCAAAATGACCAAAAACCACCACCAAAATTAACCAAAAAACCACCACCAAAATGAACCAAACACCCCAAAAACCACCACCAAAATGACCAAAAACCACCACCAAAATAAACCAAACACCCCAAAAACCACCACCAAAATGACCAAAAACCACCACCAAAATTAACCAAAAAACCACCACCAAAATGACCAAAAACCACCACCAAAATTAACCAAAAAACCACCACCAAAATGAACCAAACACCCCAAAAACCACCACCAAAATGACCAAACATCCCAAAAACTACCACCAAAATAAACCAAACACCACAAAAAGACCAAAAACCACCACCAAAATGACCAAAAACCACCACCAAAATTAACCAAAAAACCACCACCAAAATGACCAAAAACCACCACCAAAATTAACCAAACACCCCAAAAACCACCACCAAAATGACCAAACATCCCAAAAACTACCACCAAAATAAACCAAACACCACAAAAAGACCAAAAACCACCACCAAAATGACCAAAAACCACCACCAAAATTAACCAAACACCCCAAAAAATCACCACCAAAATAAACCAAACACCCCAAAAACCACCACCAAAATGACCAAAAACCACCACCAAAATTAACCAAAAAACCACCACCAAAATGAACCAAACACCCCAAAAACCACCACCAAAATGACCAAACATCCCAAAAACTACCACCAAAATAAACCAAACACCACAAAAAGACCAAAAACCACCACCAAAATGACCAAAAACCACCACCAAAATTAACCAAAAACCACCACCAAAATGACCAAAAACCACCACCAAAATTAACCAAACACCCCAAAAACCACCACCAAAATGACCAAACATCCCAAAAACTACCACCAAAATAAACCAAACACCACAAAAAGACCAAAAACCACCACCAAAATGACCAAAAACCACCACCAAAATTAACCAAACACCCCAAAAACCACCACCAAAATGACCAAAAACCACCACCAAAATAAACCAAACACCCCAAAAACCACCACCAAAATGACCAAAAACCACCACCAAAATTAACCAAAAAACCACCACCAAAATGACCAAAAACCACCACCAAAATTAACCAAAAAACCACCACCAAAATGAACCAAACACCCCAAAAACCACCACCAAAATGACCAAAAACCACCACCAAAATAAACCAAACACCCCAAAAACCACCACCAAAATGACCAAAAACCACCACCAAAATTAACCAAAAAACCACCACCAAAATGACCAAAAACCACCACCAAAATTAACCAAAAAACCACCACCAAAATGAACCAAACACCCCAAAAACCACCACCAAAATGACCAAACATCCCAAAAACTACCACCAAAATAAACCAAACACCACAAAAAGACCAAAAACCACCACCAAAATGACCAAAAACCACCACCAAAATTAACCAAAAAACCACCACCAAAATGACCAAAAACCACCACCAAAATTAACCAAACACCCCAAAAACCACCACCAAAATGACCAAACATCCCAAAAACTACCACCAAAATAAACCAAACACCACAAAAAGACCAAAAACCACCACCAAAATGACCAAAAACCACCACCAAAATTAACCAAAAACCACCACCAAAATGACCAAAAACCACCACCAAAATTAACCAAACACCCCAAAAACCACCACCAAAATGACCAAACATCCCAAAAACTACCACCAAAATAAACCAAACACCACAAAAAGACCAAAAACCACCACCAAAATGACCAAAAACCACCACCAAAATTAACCAAAAACCACCACCAAAATGACCAAAAACCACCACCAAAATTAACCAAACACCCCAAAAACCACCACCAAAATGACCAAAAACCACCACCAAAATTAACCAAACACCCCAAAAACCACCACCAAAATTAACCAAAAAACCACCACCAAAATGAACCAAACACCCCAAAAACCACCACCAAAATGACCAAACATCCCAAAAACCACCACCAAAATAAACCAAACACCCCAAAAACCACCACCAAAATGACCAAACATCCCAAAAACCACCACCAAAATGACCAAACACCCCAAAAACCACCACCAAAATGACCAAACACCCCAAAAACCACCACCAAAATGACCAAACATCCCAAAAACCACCACCAAAATAAACCAAACACCCCAAAAACCACCACCAAAATGACCAAACACCCCAAAAACCACCACCAAAATGACCAAACATCCCAAAAACCACCACCAAAATAAACCAAACACCCCAAAAACCACCACCAAAATGAACCAAACACCCCAAAAACCACCACCAAAATGACCAAACATCCCAAAAACTACCACCAAAATAAACCAAACACCACAAAAAGACCAAAAACCACCACCAAAATGACCAAAAACCACCACCAAAATTAACCAAAAACCACCACCAAAATGACCAAAAACCACCACCAAAATTAACCAAACACCCCAAAAACCACCACCAAAATGACCAAAAACCACCACCAAAATTAACCAAACACCCCAAAAACCACCACCAAAATTAACCAAAAAACCACCACCAAAATGAACCAAACACCCCAAAAACCACCACCAAAATGACCAAACATCCCAAAAACCACCACCAAAATAAACCAAACACCACAAAAACCACCACCAAAATGACCAAAAACCATCACCAAAATTAACCAAACACCCCAAAAACCACCACCAAAATTAACCAAAAAACCACCACCAAAATGAACCAAACACCCCAAAAACCACCACCAAAATGACCAAACATCCCAAAAACCACCACCAAAATAAACCAAACACCACAAAAAGACCAAAAACCACCACCAAAATGACCAAAAACCACCACCAAGATTAACCAAACACCCCAAAACCCACCACCAAAATTAACCAAAAACCACCACCAAAATGACCAAAAACCACCACCAAAATTAACCAAACACCCCAAAACCCACCACCAAAATTAACCAAACACCCCAAAACCCACCACCAAAATTAACCAAACACCCCAAAACCCACCACCAAAATTAACCAAAAACCACCACCAAAATGACCAAAAACCACCACCAAAATTAACCAAACACCCCCAAAAATCACCACCAAAATAAACCAAACACCCCAAAAACCACCACCAAGATTAACCAAAATGACCAAAAACCACCACCAAAATTAACCAAAATCCACCACCAAAATAAACCAAACACCCCAAAAACCACCACCAAAATGACCAAAAACCACCACCAAAATGAACCAAAAAACCACCACCAAAATGAACCAAACACCCCAAAAACCACCACCAAAATGACCAAACATCCCAAAAATCCACCACCAAAATGACCAAAAACCACCACCAAAATTAACCAAAAAACCACCACCAAAATGACCAAAAACCACCACCAAAATTAACCAAAAAACCACCACCAAAATGAACCAAACACCCCAAAAACCACCACCAAAATGACCAAACATCCCAAAAACCACCACCAAAATAAACCAAACACCACAAAAAGACCAAAACCACCACCAAAATGGCCAAAAACCACCACCAAAATTAACCAAAAACCACCACCAAAATGACCAAAAACCACCACCAAAATTAACCAAAAAACCACCACCAAAATGAACCAAACACCCCAAAAACCACCACCAAAATGACCAAACATCCCAAAACCACCACCAAAATAAACCAAACACCACAAAAAGACCAAAACCCACCACCAAAATGGCCAAAAACCACCACCAAAATTAACCAAAAACCACCACCAAAATGACCAAAAACCACCACCAAAATTAACCCAACACCCCAAAACCCACCACCAAAATTAACCAAAAACCACCACCAAAATTAACCAAACACCCCAAAAACCACCACCAAAATTAACCAAACACCCCAAAAACCACCACCAAAATTAACCAAAATGACCAAAAACCACCACCAAAATTAACCCAACACCCCAAAACCCACCACCAAAATTAACCAAAAACCACCACCAAAATTAACCAAACACCCCAAAAACCACCACCAAAATTAACCAAACACCCCAAAAACCACCACCAAAATTAACCAAAATGACCAAAAACCACCACCAAAATGACCAAAAAACCACCAACACCAGAATTCCCAAAGACACACCACCACCAACACCAGAATCTCGACACACCACCACCAACACCAGAATCTCGACACACCACCACCAACACCAGAATCCCCAAACACACACACACACCACCAATACCAGAAACAGATATTTATTCATTCATTTCAAACATGTTCTGCCATTAGCAAAGTTGACTATTTTTACAATAGCTACATCTTCACATTGTTTTGTTTGAAAAGGAGTAGGCAGAAGTATAAACTTTCATTATTTGGCTGCAATGCTCTGATTGGCTGATTACCGGTCAGATAACCGGTCTGCAACATGTATTTTCGTTACAAACCAGGAAGCTAAAAACACAATTAGATAACCAAGTTGGACATGAATGTATTCCATAAATATCTAAACAGCATCAGAAAAAAACTGAAAGTTTACCAGCTAACGACTGGACCATCAGTTAAGATAGTGGAGGTGAAGAAAGCGAACAAGCTCCAACACTGTCAGCAGCACATTCAGGCAATACTACAAGTTTGTGTGTTCATATGCCATATAATAAACGCTTGCTCAGTTAATAATCCTTTAATATTATCCAACCCCATTTCTACAATACATCTTTATACAAATAATGAATGTTTATGAGTTCAGTGGAACAAATATTTAATGAGGTGAAAGCTGGAACAAACCATTCAACAAGACAATTGAAAGAATGGAAAAACATTCATTATTTGTTTTATATAAGGGCAAAAAGAGATCCTTGTCATTTGATATTTTATTAATATATAAACAACAGAAAAGAGCCTTAGATTTTGGTGCTCCTCACTGATGTTTAACAGTCCAACACAAACTTTAAACAAGAGTCCAGAAGTGTTCTCGGTAGTCCGTGATGCCATGCACAGATTTGCGTACAGACTGCCGCCTGCTTTCCTCACTGCTGTGAAAAATCACATCAGAAATTTGTCCAACTCTTCATCCTAACAGCGCTTCATGCCTCCAGACAGTTCACGGCGTGGTGGATTTGTTTTTTCTGTTAGATGAATTAGCAGCGTCACTTAGCTCCTTCAGATCGTTGTCCACCAGCAAAACAAACTCCGCCCCCTGTAGTGTGAGCATGCGCGGTTGTCAGGGTGTGCAAAAACACATTTCATATTTCACCAACATGGCACACTAAAAATGAGCTACTGCACAGTCAATGAAACACAACGGCAAATGGTACGAATAATCCATGTCATGTGACATACAACCCACCAATCAAATGACAAGGATTCACTCAGCCATTATATAAAACACTTTTCTATAACACAAAAACAACATCACCACCAGAATCCCAAACAAGATTTTATGAACAGCCTAAAGGACAACACCAAGCGAAATTCAACCCATTAAATCTTTGTTTTTGCTCAAAGAAACGAACATCTGATTCCCGGATAGGGAGAGTCAGAGGAGCCTGGGCTGGTTTGGGTTGGGTCTGACTGAGGAATAGGCTCCGATGTGCATGAGGAGATTGGGTTCCACGCTGTGAGACTGCTCTCCGGGGGTCGTCCTCGCTATATGGTACAGGACGATGTCTTTGGCATTACCTGGAGAGCAGAAGGAGCCGTCCAGGTACTGGGCCACTCTGACGGATGTGTTACCGGGGAACAGCATTGCTTGTGTGCAGCACTCGGTGGCCGGGGAGACTGCGTAAAACTGTGGTGAAAGTCTACGGATCTCTAGAAGATAGTGTCGGCCTACGAGCTCTGCGACGGACATGATGTACAGTGTGAAAAAAATCAGGTGGCGGCCAGACAGCGTGAAGGAGAAGGAGCACGGGTTGATGTATGGAAAGGTGAGGAGGAGAGCAGTGGCTCCGACCAGCCCGAGTCCGACCCACTCCAGAATGCGGTACGGCTCGGGGTTCCAGTAGCGCTGAAGTCTTTCAGGGTGGAACAGTTTGATGTAAAGAGTGTGGCGGGCAAACTGACGGGAGAGCAAATTGTTGACCACAGCAAAGAAGCCGTGTCGAGGCACAGCATCATCCTCCAGTACCAGCATGTTTTTGGGCTTCACCAGCTCCCATCCTTTACGGAGGCAGAAGACGTAGTCCCTCTTCTCCCTCTCGAAGATGTTGACCAGCTCCCTGTTCTTCAGTTCCTCCTCACGCGAACGCCGTATCACACGAAAGTGTCCCTCCAGCAGCTTGGCGTCCTCGTTTTGCAGCGGACGGCTTTCCACGTCACAGACGAGCACCTCTGCACAGCGTTGCTTCTCACCACAGTTGCCTAAGAGGACGCTAAGCTGCTGCATCACCTGGAGCAGGTAGTGGTAGTCTGTGGCCTCGCTGCGCCTGGTGGTTACCACGGTGACCAGCAGCTCAGGATTCTGAGTGATGTCAGTGAACCCGACAGAGGCCGCTGTGGTGGAAGCGCTCTGCCAGAAGCGTAGCGCATCCTGGCCGCGGCTGAGGCTCTGCTGCAGGGCGTCTTCACTCATGGAGTCCAGGTACTTGGACCTGTCGAAGAAGTATGAGTAAAGCAGCCGATGGCAGCAGTGAGGAAGAACCACACCGAACGTGACGATGGACAGAACCAGGGCTTGGGTGACGGTGCTGGACCATCGCAGGCAGCCGCACGCTTTCTGTCGCGGCATCAGTAAAACAGCCTTCAGATGGAGACACGTTACTCAGGAGGTCAGAAACACCAAATGCTTCCCGGCACCAACGACTTAGCTGAGAGAGTTGATCCTGGTTAGCAGTTTTGGCTCTGCTGTCTGTGGAAAGAGAAAAGTTTTCTTTCACTCATCATATTGAACATAATTTGTTGCAGTAATGTGTTGTATTTACTGATAGCATTAAACTGTATTCATTTTATTTATTGTGCCATATTAATATTTCTGTTTTCTGGTCCATTGTGCTCAGTGTATTTTTGTTAATTTGTTGTGGATTTTTTTTTCTGTATTTCCAGACTTCTTTCATGTGTTAATATGTCTTGATGCTTCCTGCAAATCAAATTTTAGTTGGGACAGAAACAAGCTGAAGTTGACCCACACAGCTGGAAGACCGTAAACCAACATTCAAACCAGACCTGCAGCTGCATTCATTCATTTTCTAAACCCGCTTACTACAACCAAGGGTCAGAGCGGGTTGGAGCCTATCCCAGCTGTCACAGGGTGTGAGGCGGGGTTCACCCTGGACGGGACGCCAGTCTGTCGCAGGGACACATACAGACAAACAAACAAATTCAACTTAAAGTTTCCACTTCTCCTAACCTGCATGTCTATGGAGGTGGGAGGAAGCCGCCGCCCGCCGTTTGAAACGCCGGGGCCGCCGCCTGCCATCTGAAATGTCCAGAGAAACTCACCACATGGACTAAATGTGGTGTCTGATGTTCCCTCACAGTGTCAGTGATCCTCTTCATCTGAGTCTCACTAAGTTACCGTTCATTGGACACAAAGTCATTCCAGCAGGACCCAAAGATCCTCCACAGAGACCTGGGTCCAAAGACATCCAGTCCTCACCTTCTGTCAAACCCAGACACTCCAATTTATTTCATTTATATCATGCCAAATCACAACAAAGTTGCCTCAAGGTGTGTCACACAAGTAAGGTCTAACCTTACCAACCCCCAGAGCAAGAACACAGGTGACAGTGGTGAGGAAAAACTCCCTCTGATGATTTGAAGAAGAAACGTCAAGCAGACCAGACTCAAAGGGGCGACCCTCTACTTGGGCCATTTGAACAATTAGTTTTTACAAAGTTTAACAAAAAAGAATATAATAAAAGATGAATTTGATGAGAAGTCAATGCAGGCATCCAGTCACAGGCAGGGGTCATGCATCATGATATTCAGTGGGCCCGTCCCCGCGGCAGAGTCCGTTCCATGTCCATTTCAGAAATTATACAGTCGTCACATCCAGCAAGACGTCATCCGCATCTTGGACAGAGAGAAAAAAAAGCAGAATCAGTCAGCCAGAAAAACTACACCTAAGGTAAAATTCATCAGCATTAAGCAACAGGAAAGCAGATGAAATGGGCCAGTACATAGGGTTTAATTAAGTCAGACAAGTAGGGAGTAGCGCTGGGTTGAAAAGATCGATTTGACGATTTTTAATCTATTCCCATTTTATTCCCCACAGATCGATTCATAGATCCAAAGATTGATATATATATATATATATATATATATATATATATATATATATATGTCTTTCGACATCTGGTAAGGATGCTCCAAGGTTCTGCTACTAACCTATAAAATTGTTCACAGACTGGCACCACCCTACCTAGCTGACCTAATTAAACCCTATGTACCGGCCCGGGCTTTATGTTCTCAGGATGCAGGCCTACTTTGTGTCCCTAAGGTGAATAAGTCGTCTGCGGGTCACAGAGCTTTCTCTTATTGTGCCCCTGTTCTGTGGAATGATCTCCCTGTATCAATAAAACAGTCAGATTCTGTGGAGACTTTCAAGTCCAGACTTAAAACACACTTATTTTCCCTTTCATATGGCTAGCATACTGGTATAGTTTTGTTTTACACTTTTTACTGTTTTAATTCATTTATTAGTAAATGGAGCGTGCCGCGGCCTCAACTTTACCTAAATTCTCGGTCTTTTAGTGAAGCTTAGGGCTAGTGGCCGGCGATCACCTTAATATTTCTTCTGTTTTTCTTGTTGTTTAATGCTGACAAATTATACAGTATTTCTTGTCTTTCTGATGCCTGATTCTGTTTTCTCTCCGTTTAAGGTGCAGCTCCATCCAGAGATGAAACACACAAACAACGGATACACACGAGGTCACATGTTCAGTGAGACATCTTCACCAGGGTCAGAAGTCAATCACACAGGTTGTAGTCTGTAGATAATGACAGAGACACAAAGGTTACATTCATTTTTTTCCTCTAAGTTCATATATGCTAACATAAAACTGATGAAAAAAATAATATATTAGATAACTTTGGTTTGAAGAGGCAATTTTCTCTGGACGTCATTCTGACAGCAACAAAACCTAAATTATATAACAATAAAATCATCAATAACCAAAGAAAACATTATAACTTTATCTTCTTCTACTTCCTTATATAACCATAATACTCTGTACTTTGTTGTGTGTTGAGGTATCATGAAATAAAACGTACTTTGTTTGATGTATGCGTGTATCTGTGAGACTGCACGAGTATGACAATACTGCAGTATTTATAGGGATTAGTTTCTGTGCCCGAAGCTGTCAGGCGACACACAAAAACCAGCGCCTCCAGTGGTCGGCCGAAGAACTGCAGGTTTTCACAATTCAGCGTTTGTTTCTTTTTTTTTTTTTTAGCACCAGCGGTCTGACCAAGTTTAGACCTGTTCTAAGCCCGTTTTAGACCTAAGTTCGTTTGAAAGTCAGTAGATCCTGAAACGTAACACGATTACAAACAGTTCTGTTTGGTTGTAAATGTATGTTGTTTATTTCAAAGACATTTTTTCATTACTACTTTTTTTACATTACGCCCGTTTGAATTATTTTTTCTGTGTTGACAAAAGCAGCAACGTTTGTGTGTTTACGTTAAAGTAAGTCAGTAATTCGGAGTTTGACATTTTTAACTCACCTTCAGTCAAAATGTTTTGGTGATTCTTCTTCTACGGCTGCCAGCAGCGCCGCTTCTTCTTCTTCGTGTTTAATGGCGGTTGGCAACCAGCTTCTATGGAGCATTACCGCCACCAACTGGACTGCAGTGTTGGTCAGGAGCCCCCAAACCCAAACCATCTGTCTCCCTGCAGCTGACTGGACAGTACTTGTCTGTCTGTGCTGTTGATACTTTGGACACTGTAGAAGAACATGTTCCACAGTCTCTTGATTGTCACCACAGTCGCAGGTTCCGTCAGCATGTTTATTCATCTTGAGCTGTTCAGTCCTGTGTGACCAAACCTCAGAACACATCCTCCTCTCTTTTGTTTCTGTACGTGCACCTTCCCCTGCCAACAGTTCGTCGAACACCATAAAAGTGACGATGTCTGCAGCCCCGCAGCCTCCCTTCTCATTCGTCTCATGGCGCTCTTGTGCCACACTCTCACGAGCGCCACTAGCTTAGCTTATGCCAAGCTAAAAGTGGACGTTCTCGTTATGGCCGAACAACTGTCCAGTTTCTGGGTATTCTGTGTCAGTGCGCGCCCGCGGCCGCAAAAAGTAGTTCCTAGATACTTGTGATATAATCCTGTGAGATAATGAGTATATCTCATCTAAATCAATTCTAAAATTTACCAGTAATACAATTTTAAAGACAACTGAAGTTTTAAGAGTGGCCGTAATAAATATTTAAGAAACTTAAAATTTATGAGCATTGTAAACATCTGGGACAAAGAGACACATTCTGTGTGTTTGATTGATTTATTCAGTTACATTGTTACATTACATAATTCAAAATTTCATTATTATTGCCAAAGATAGCGCAATAAAGCCAAAAGGCTTATTTCCATTGCAGTCCTCTAAAACCTAAATTGAGACACGGCACAGCCGGCAAACATAGTACAAGATATAACACACTGATATAAAAAAGAGACATAGCATAAATATCACAGAAACATAAATACATGAGATAAAACACTAGAATAAAAGAAAATAATAAATGAATAATAAATAATAAATAAGATGAGACTTATACACCAAGCTGACCTGAAACGATGAGACTTATACCCCAAGCTGACCTGAAACGATGACATTTATACCCAAAGCTGACCTGAAACGATGAGACTTATACCCAAAGCTGACCTGAAACGATGACATTTATACCCCAAGCTGACCTGAAACGATGAGACTTATACCCCAAGCTGACCTGAAACGATGAGACTTATACCCCAAGCTGACCTGAAACGATGACATTTATACCCCAAGCTGACCTGAAACGATGAGACTTATACCCAAAGCTGACCTGAAACGATGACATTTATACCCCAAGCTGACCTGAAACGATGAGACTTATACCCCAAGCTGACCTGAAACGATGACATTTATACCCCAAGCTGACCTGAAACGATGAGACTTATACCCAAAGCTGACCTGAAACGATGACATTTATACGCCAAGCTGACCTGAAACGATGACATTTATACGCCAAGCTGACCTGAAACGATGAGACTTATACCCCAAGCTGACCTGAAACGATGAGACTTATACGCCAAGCTGACCTGAAACGATGAGACTTATACCCCAAGCTGACCTGAAACTATGAGATTTATACGCCAAGCTGACCTGAAACGATGAGACTTATACGCCAAGCTGACCTGAAACGATGAGACTTATACGCCAAGCTGACTTGAAACGATGACACTTATACCCCAAGCTGACTTGAAACGATGAGACTTATACCCCAAGCTGACTTGAAACGATGAGACTTATACCCCAAGCTGACTTGAAACGATGAGATTTATACCCCAAGCTGACCTGAAACGATGAGACTTATACCCCAAGCTGACTTGAAACGATGAGATTTATACGCCAAGCTGACCTGAAACGATGAGACTTATACGCCAAGCTGACCTGAAACGATGATATTTTTACGCCAAGCTGACCTGAAACGATGAGATTTATACCCCAAGCTGACCTGAAACAATGACATTTATACGCCAAGCTGACCTGAAACGATGAGACTTATACCCCAAGCTGACCTGAAACGATGAGACTTATACGCCAAGCTGACTTGAAACGATGACACTTATACCCCAAGCTGACTTGAAACGATGAGACTTATACCCCAAGCTGACTTGAAACGATGAGACTTATACCCCAAGCTGACTTGAAACGATGAGATTTATACCCCAAGCTGACCTGAAACGATGAGACTTATACCCCAAGCTGACTTGAAACGATGAGATTTATACGCCAAGCTGACCTGAAACGATGAGACTTATACGCCAAGCTGACCTGAAACGATGATATTTTTACGCCAAGCTGACCTGAAACGATGAGATTTATACCCCAAGCTGACCTGAAACAATGACATTTATACGCCAAGCTGACCTGAAACGATGAGACTTATACCCCAAGCTGACCTGAAACGATGAGACTTATACCCCAAGCTGACCTGAAACGATGAGACTTATACGCCAAGCTGACCTGAAACGATGACACTTATACCCCAAGCTGACCTGAAACGATGAGATTTATACCCCAAGCTGACTTGAAACGATGAGATTTATACCCCAAGCTGACTTGAAACGATGAGACTTATACCCCAAGCTGACTTGAAACGATGAGATTTATACCCCAAGCTGACTTGAAACGATGAGATTTATACCCCAAGCTGACTTGAAACGATGAGACTTATACCCCAAGCTGACTTGAAACGATGAGATTTATACCCCAAGCTGACCTGAAACGATGAGACTTATACCCCAAGCTGACTTGAAACGATGAGACTTATACCCCAAGCTGACTTGAAACGATGACACTTATACCCCAAGCTGACCTGAAACGATGAGACTTATACCCCAAGCTGACTTGAAACGATGAGATTTATACCCCAAGCTGACTTGAAACGATGAGATTTATACCCCAAGCTGACTTGAAACGATGAGACTTATACCCCAAGCTGACTTGAAACGATGAGATTTATACCCCAAGCTGACCTGAAACGATGAGACTTATACCCCAAGCTGACTTGAAACGATGAGACTTATACCCCAAGCTGACTTGAAACGATGAGACTTATACCCCAAGCTGACCTGAAACGATGAGATTTATACCCCAAGCTGACCTGAAACGATGAGATTTATACCCCAAGCTGACCTGAAACGATGAGACTTATACCCCAAGCTGACTTGAAACGATGAGACTTATACCCCAAGCTGACTTGAAACGATGAGACTTATACCCCAAGCTGACCTGAAACGATGAGACTTATACCCCAAGCTGACCTGAAACGATGAGACTTAGACTTAAAGCACAGTTTCTGCGTGTTTTCTGCTGACTTCAAGTTATCCCCCGAAGTATATGTAACTTCTTGTTGATTTTAAATCATATTCAGGACCAAACTTGCTGATATTATTGATAAGAGCATGCAGACTGTCAGCAACTGTGGCCGAAAATCACGGTCAATAATCAGTAATTATTCATAAAATGTGTAAAGAAGGTAAAGAAGGCTCAGCAGCGGCTGTACTTTCTGAGGAGGCTGAGGAAATTTGGCATGTCACCCAAGATTCTCAGCACCTTCTACAGCTGCATCATTGAGTCCATTCTCACCACCTCGATTACTGCGTGGTATGGCAGGAGAGTCCACAATAGAGCTGCCGCCATCATAAAAGACCCTACACATCCCCAACACGGACTGTTCACACTGCTGCCTTCAGGACGGAGGTTCAGGAGTGTGAAATGCAAAACCACCCGCTTCAAAAACTCTTTCTACCCCACTGCCATCAGACTGCTGAATGCTGCTAAGGACTGAGCAGACCCCCTGGGGTCACTTCACACTGTTACTGCACCTTACTGTTACTTTACTGTTAACTGTTAATACTTGAATCTTGCTATTTGCACATTATTTCATTTCACTTCATACTGGAACTGCACCTTTATTGTTACTTTACTGTATATATATATATATATATATATGTGTGTGTGTGTGTGTGTGTGTGTGTGTGTGTGTGTGTGTGTGTGTGTGTGTGTGTGTGTGTGTGTGTGTGACAGGGATATTTGTTATGATCTGGACTCAGAATGGAAGAAAGTAGAACTCCAAATGGAAAAAGGCAGATTCAGATCAATTTGTGACAAAACCAGGTGATTTATTACAGCAAAAATAGTTAACAAAAGCAAACAGTGAGAGACTCAGGATACAAAAGTAAAAAAAAAAAAAATACAATTCAACTCAGAGGGAAAAATCAAAACCCACAGTACTGACAACACAGAGGGACGAACAAAAGCTTTAGACCCCCAACTCAAGACAAACAAGTCGTGGTATAAGTAAGATGACTAATAGACACACAGGTGTGAGTAATCACTAAAATAAAAAATAAAAAAAAAACAATGAAGTACTAAAGATGACCACACGAGGGCAGCATTACCAAAAGACAATATAATCTAAGACCATCATACAGTCAAATAAACATCTAAGAAAGAAACGCAAAGAGTGAACAGAGACACTTAGAATGTGAACACATAAAAAGACATTACTAAAGAGAAACTCCAAGAGGCATCAGATGAGGGAGAAGTCAGGATTCAAAAGTAACATGTGACAAAGAAGACCAAAACTCAACGTAACCAAGAACAAAATACCACGACCACGTCAAACATGAGCAGAATCCACATAAGCAGATAATCCAAAACCAATGAGGAAGAGAAATCCAGGCAGAGTGGACAGACGGCGTGAGACACAAGAGGTCAAGTGAAGGAGACGAAGCAGGAGGAAGGTGACAGGTGCACAGGGTGAAACACACACAGACTGATGAGCAAGTGCACCACACTTCATCCACACGCACGCACGCACGCACACACACACACACACACACACACACACACACACACACACACACACACACACACACACACACACACAGTAAACACAGAAAGTAAATGTGCAACAGAAAGACCCAGACAGACAGATGACGACTCAAGAGGTGAAACAGATCTAATTAAATACACACACGGCCGCGGGACTAGAGGGTGTGACTAACAGACTAGAACGGAAAAATGACATCAAACCACAAAAGAACCCAGCCGGCCGGGCCGCTGGGTGCAACCACTACAATATTAGAAGGTTGGCAGCCTCACTGCAGCAGTTTCTTTTATTTCCCAGGATTTCAAAGAAATATTGGCAACAAAACTCATTGTTAAGAACAATTCACATTTTATTTTCAGTCGTAAATTATTTCGATATCACTGAGGTATCACACAGTCAGTATGAAGAAATATGCATCATGTTGTGTGGGCCGCTGAAGAGGAGGTACTGCTGGCCCACCACCAGAGGGCGCCCTGCCTGAAGTGCGGGCTTCAGGCACGAGGGGGCGCAACCACCTCGCAGGAGCAACCGGGAGTGACAGCTATCACTCATCATCATCACCAGCTGTCACTCATCACCATCATCTCCACAAAAGCCGGGCAGCAATTCCACCTCGCTGCCGAGATATCGTCTTACCTTCAGGTAAACACTCAGCCATAGTTTTGGTGCCGTATGCACACAATTGTTCTGGACATTTTGCAGGTGAACCTGTTGACTGGTCAGCAGCTGGAAGCTGGGAGGAGACGACGCTCTTCGCTCCTCGGATAAGTAGGAGGTGGAGGTGTTTTTTCCCACCTGATAACAGAGAGACTGTTGCTGACTGTTGTACTGGGTGTGTACACACACACCCACCATTAACTGTTTCTGCCTCCTGCCAGCAGTACCAGGTCTGACAGCTGGAGACGGTGGCCACCTGGGGACTCAGGACTTGGCGGCTCCGGTGTGCTTCAGATCCGTTGGCAGTGGAAATCGAGTGGGGCCCGGCTCTTCTCTGGACAGACGTCTTCTATCCTCGAGCCTGCCCACACGTCACCTTTATATATTGACTGAATTCAAAATCTGTGATTGTCTGTATTTTGTTGTGCACATTCACAACATTAAATTATCTTTTTGGCTCATCCATTGTCCGTTCATTTACGCCCCCTGTTGCGGGTCCGTGTCACTACACTTTCCCAACACATCATTTATTTCAGTCCATACAAATCAAAGAAAATATGAGAGGCATCACGGAGGATCTGACACCTGCCTTCAGTTTCTATCAAGCTGCCAAAACTGTGGAAAAATCACCAGCAAGGTTTTATGATATAAATCAGGGGTGGTCAACTTGTTCCAGAAAGGGCCAAGAGGGTGCAGGTTTTCTTTGCAGCCACTGACTCCACCAGATGATTTGACCATTGGTAACCTTGGAAAGTAGGTCAAGGTCACCGGCCTTCAAACCCATGCGAAGTACTCCTCCAAAGCATGTACCCACCAAATATGAAGTTTTTGCAAGCAATAGGTGCCAAGCTATGTTGCGGCGAATGAATTGCGGCCCGTCAGACGGAAGGACGGACAACCTGGATGCTATATGCCCCGTTAGACTGACCCTCCATTACAATACTACAGTACATTGGCACAGTGATGTACTGAAACATGTATTTACTTACAGTATACCTGTGGTACAGTATATAGTACAGTCAGACAGTAATTCCTGTCAACATTTACATACTATAATGTCATAAAATGTCATTTAACTGGTCTCTTCTCTAAATCTTTGGATTCTGGTGGACACAGTGAATCTACTGATGTTTGGTTGGACCCTTTGTCCGTCCTCCCTCAGGCTCATGGACAAGAACACGGTCGATCACAGGAGCTCTGATTTCATCAGATGTTACTGTTCTGTGTCTTCGCTGACCTCCTCGACCTCCTGGACCACCTCGACCTTCTCTCACACCATCTCCTCGTCTGAACTGGCTTATACAATAGATGTTCCCTCACATCACTGGACACAAGTGTGATTGATTTTGAGTTGTTGTGTTCAAGTGGTGACACCAGCACTTTAACTGTGTTTGACTTTTGCCACCTGTGTTCACCATTATGTAACACAGGTGCATCACAATGAAAATGTGTTACCAAGTTGTGTCTAAACAGGTGAAGCGAGCTGATGGTTTTGACAAAAGACTGACTGATTCAATCAGTGGGTTCAAACGACAGGGTTTAGTGTTTGAACTGTAATATAAGTAGCAGTAAGTGTATAGTTTATATATATATATATATATATATATATATATGAAATAAAGTACAACCTGAACAGAGAAAAATAAGATCTTGATAAATTTAAATAAATAGCAGCTGTATCTAGGGTGACCAAACATCCTGTTTTCACAGGACATGTCCTGATTTTCACATCCTGTCCTGGCTGTCCTGCATTTTTATTTATTTATTTATTTATTTTAAGAACATGATGAAAATGTCCTGGTTTTCTTTGTTTTTCATCTTTGAGTAAACTTCGAGTATCATATGAGTATCTCATTGCCAGACCGAGTGTCCTGGTTTTCGGTAATCAAAATATGGTCACCCTGGCTGTATCCCTATAGAGGTGTAGACGACAACGAATTTAGCACCACGTTTCAGTCAAGAAAACAACAACAAATAGCAGTGAGATCTGGACTATAAAATAATGGACTAGAAGATAAGACAGTCTTTTAGACCAGAAATCATATAAAAAAATAAAAAGCAATAAAAGGTCTTAAAACTTGCCTTGTTGCTAATTGACTGCAAGATCTATATCTTATATACAATATATTTGATCGGAATAGTTCCCGACATGTGGGATACACACGTTATTGCAATAACAACAAAGCAATTTCATTTTGAGAGCAGGGTGACTTTGTGAGCAATAATTGTGGCAGCTACAAAATATAAGGCTCAGTAAATTATTCATATTAATTGATCAAAATATATGTTAATCTTTAACCTTATTTTGTGATGTTTTATGTCATTGATTCCCAGCAGAATATTGGAGTTTATACAACCCCAATTCCAATGAAGTTGGGACGTTGTGTAAAATGTAAATAAAAACAGAATCAATGATTTTCAAATCCTCTTCAACCTATATTCAAATGAATACACCACAAAGACAAGATATTTAATGTTCAAACTGACAAACTTTATTGTTTTTTTGCAAATATTTGCACCAAGAGAGAGACAAGAGAGATACAGACAGACAGACCCAAGCAGAAAACCCCTACAAGAAAATGAACCCATAGAAAACCAATGAAACAGAAAAAAGTAACAAACAGACTAGAGAAATAAAACCAGAACCAAATTCAAACCCTGACAAGCATTTGTGTCCAGCCATTTCATATTTCCAAATACAGGTCAGTAGAAGTCAAAGATGAATTAAAAATTACAAGAGTTTATTTTTCCAAAATTTCTAAAAACAGATGCACAGACAGGTCCAACAAAAATACTCTGTAACCGGCTCAGGGTGAGGAAAACCAGGAACTGAAGGAGTGGGAAGGCACAAACAAAACACACTCCAAAACCCAAACTCTGGGTGAGGAGCAGTTCCATCAAATGGAACTGTATGGGATCAGAGGGGTGGCTCTGAACTGGATTAAAAGTTACTTACAAAACCGGAAGCAGTTTGTTAAACTCGGGGACTACTGTTCTTCAAGTCTGGACATTATTTGTGGGCTTCCACAGGGTTCTGTGTTGGGACCAAAATTATTTATTTTATACATCAATGAGTTATGTAAAGTTTCAGATCTGTTTAAAGCTGTTCTCTTTGCTGATGACACAGACCTGTTTTGCTCAGGAAAAAATCTGCAACAATTATTATCTGATTTACGAACTGAAATGATAAAGTTAAAGAGATGGTTTGATATTAACAAATTATCATTAAATTTGTCAAAAACTAAATTAATGTTATTTGGAAATTATAAAAAAGACATACAAATTCAGTTAAATATACAAGGGGTAAACATAGAACGTGTCACAGAGAATACGTTTTTAGGTGTCATTATTGATGAAAGAATTAATTGAAAGCTCATATTCAACATATTCAAAAGAAGTTATCAAAGAGTATTGCAGTATTAAATAAAGTAAAGCATGTTCTTGATTGCAGAGCACTACATACTCTCTATTGTTCATTGGTTGCTCCTTACTTGACTTATTGCGCTGAAGTTTGGGGCAACAATTACAAAACTACATTGCAACCGTTATTCATTCTTCATAAAAGAGCATTAAGAACAATTCATAATGCAGGTTATTGAGATCACACCAACTCACTGTTCATTAAATCTCAAATATTAAAACTTCATGATATGCTTTTGTTCAAGACTGTTCAGTTATTGCACAAAGTGAAAAATAAACAAGTGCCCTTTAGAATTCAAGAATATTTTACTAAGAGAGAGGGAAAATATAATTTACGGGGCTTGTATCATTTTAAAATTGCTGGTGCCAGGAAAGGTTTCTGTGTCTCCATGTGTGGTCCTAGAATATGGAATAACCTGACGGAGGAACTCAAACGATGTCCCAATATCAATCAGTTTAAAAATCAATATACAGACATGATGTTTTCAAGATATGTATCTGCTGAAGAAGGATGTTTGTGTGTTGCCAAATTGTAAACGTAAATTTGTTTGGTATCATTCAGATTGTGTCCTTTAAGTTGAAGAGACTGAAGTGGTTGAAAATGGGAGTGTTGTGTGGGCCGCCAGAAGAGGAGGTACTGCTGGCCCACCACCACCAGATGGCGCCCTGCTTGGAGTGCGGGCTTCAAGCACAAGAGGGCGTCGGAGCAACGGAGAGTGACAGCTGTCATTCATCATCTGCACCAGCTGTCACTCATTTACCACATCACCATAAAAGCCGGACTACAACTCCACCTCCCCGCCGAGAAATCAGCAACCAAGAGGTAACCTTCTCTGTGGTAATTTTCTCTGCTAACGTAACTCTTCCTTGCAGCCGTTTGCCCTGTGGTGTCCTTATCGGAGCTGGAGTAAGGGCGTGACCGCGATGACTTCGCATCACGCTCCGTAGCAGATAAGTGGTTACACAGGAGCTGCACGAGTGTGTGATTGGAGGTGGAGGTGCTCCCTCCTTGGAGAACATTGACTGTGAGTGGACTACTGAGTGTGTGGATTCACACTCACCTGGATTTTCTCTGTTCTCTGCCAGCAGTACCAGGGTCGACAGCCGAAGACAGAGGCCACCTGGGGACTCGGGACTTGGCGGCTCCGGTGTTCTTCAAGCCCACTGGTGGTGGAAGCTGTGTGGGAATCAGCTCTTCTCTCGCCAGAGGTCTTCTATCTTCGAGCCTGCCCACACGTCACCTGGTGTATCATTGGCAATCCATATCTCTGTCTGTATTCCGTTGTGTGTTTCCACAACATTAAATTGTTACTGGTTGGCTTATCCATTGTCCGTTCCTTAGCGCCCCCTGTTGTGGGTCCGTGTCACGACACCTTCCCAACAGGGAGTGGGAATAGTTGGGTTTTTGGACTATATAACTTTATTTTTGGTTAATGGGGCCGGCGTTAATAAGCTTTGCTTCTGCCTGTACCTTTTCAGGCACACGGATGCATTGTTGATCCATTTTTTTTTCCCCTTTGTTGTAAGTTTTCTTCTTATTATTATTGTTGTTTTGGACTGTGCGTGCTGAATAAATGAATTAATTCATTTAAAAAAAAAAAAAAAAAAAAAAAAACAATTTGCACCAACTGTTCAGCCAATCCTTTGGATGCTAGATGGCATGTTGGAGTTCTGATGTGTTTGACTGCATTCAGTTTTAGGAATGTCTCGAATTCACTTGAAATGAATTGAGGTCCATCAGTTACCACCTCTTTAGGTAACCCATAAGCAGCAGACAAGTTTCTCAAAACTTTGATGGTTTTGCACGTGGTAGTTGACATAGGGACAATCTCTGGCCATCTTGCATATGCATCAATCAATACCAGAAACATCTGACCCTTTGATTCTGCAAAAAGTGTATTCTTTCCAATGGACCTGATGCCCATTTCCAAGTATGCACTGGTACTTCATCAGGTGCACTACGCTGATATTTGCAGACTTCACATTGATTCACTTCTGTTTCAATGTCTTCATCCAAAGAAGGCCACCACATTAAACTCCTATCCAGGGACTTCATTTTGACTGGTAGCTGTTATGTAGCTTGGCAAGTAACCTATCTTTCAGACTATCTGGGATGATTACTCGAAATTCCCAGAGTAAACACTCATTTTCTACAGTTAGATCAAATTTTCTCCTCAAATGCAGTGAATGTTTTCATCCGACACACGTTTTGGGCAACCTGACAAAACACACTGTTTTACTTTGGCCAGTGTCAGATCTTTTGCAGACTGTCCAAATAGGAAATTCAAAGCACCGTATTTGACCTTGGAAACACTGGAATGGACTGGTTTGATATGACTGACATGAAATGTGGGAAGAATGCACATGGACCAGGGGAGACGAAGACGAACTGAGATGGGATTAATAATTTTGGAGACTGGGAAGGGACCAACTAACCTGGAAGCCAATTTCTTGTGCATGGTGGCATGTCGAGAGACTAACCTTTTGGCCTGGAGTGTAGAATGGAGCAGCAGATCACTTACAGTCAGCGGCAGACTTGTAGACTACAGTGGAGCGTAATAAGGCTTTCAGAGCCTACTCCCAGATTCATTAGCAGCAGAGAATCAGACTGAGTGCTGAGGGGACAGAGCACTTGAGATTAACGGTGGGAAACAATGATGGCTGGTGACCAAAAACTACATGAAATGGATAATAACCAGTGTACACTGAGGGTAAACTGTTATGGGCGGGTTCTATCCCAGGGAGCTGTTCTGACTATGATGTGGGATGTTGTGAGGTGAGTACCCAGAGACTGTTCCGTCTGCCCATTGGCCTGTGAATGGTAGCCTGAGGTTAAGCTAGATGTGACCTCAAGGAGACAACAGAACTTCCTCAAAAAAATGAGATACAAACTGTGGTCCCTGGTCAGACACGATATCATGTGGTAACCCGTGCAGTTTGAAAATGTGGGATAGCATGACTTCAGTAGTTTCCTTTACTGATGGAAGCTTTCAAAAGGGTATGAAATGGACCATTTTGGACAAACAATCTACAACAGTCAAGATTACCTTGTGGCCCTTAGAGGGCAGAAAACCGGTTACAAAATCCATAGAAATGTGAGACCACGGGCGAGTTGGTATAGCTAATGGCAATAAGGAGCATGCAGGCGGGTGGTTAGACGATTTATGCATAGTACATACTTGACAGGCAGAAAAATACTCAGTAACATCCTTAACTAGTCCTGGTCACCAAAATCTTTGCTGAACCACAAACAAGGTCTTTATAATCCCATAGTGACAGAACAAACAGCCTCCATGACTCCAGCAGATCGCGTCCCCCCTGAGAGACAAAAAGTTTGCCTAGCGGACAACCCGCGGGAACTGATGCATCCCCTACTGCCGATTTAATTTTAGATTCAATGTCCCAGGTTAATGTAGATACAAAACATGACACAGGTAAGATGGTCCCTGGATCCGTAGGTGCGTCACCCAAGTGCCCCTGACGAGATAAAGCGTCTGGTTTGCTGTTCTTAGTGCCCGGACAGTAGGACAATGTGAAATTAAATCGGCTGAAGAATATGACCCATCTGGCCTGACGGTAGTTGAGATGTTTAGCTGTGTGCAGGTATTCAAGATTCTTGTGATCGGTATAGACCATGAATGGAATTTGTGCCCCCTCTAACCAGTGCCGCCACTCCTTCAAGGCCACTTTAACCGCCAACAGCTAGTGTTCGCGGATGCCATAACTGTACTCTGCAGCGGTAAGCTTTTTTGACAAGAAGGTGCACGGATGCAGCCTATTGTCCGAGGGATTTATCTGAGACAGGACCGTTCCTACTCCCACATTAGAGGCACCAACCTTAACCACGAACTGATGAGCAGGGTCAGGAAGGAGCAGCATGGGGGCCGCAGTGAAGTGATGTTTTAGGACACTGACTGCCTTGTCACACTCGGCATCCAGATGAACAGACGGAGAGACAAGGTGACTGCATGAAGAGGAGCTGTGACCATACTGAAACTACGTATGAATTTTCTGTAGAAGTTTGCAAACCCCAGGAATCATAGAACTTTGCGTGAAGTGGGAACAGCCCAGTCCTGCACCGATGCAGCCTTCTCAGGATCCATCTTTATTTCCCCTTCAGTAATAACAAAGCCCAGAAAGGACACCGTGAGTCTGTGGAATTCACATTTTTCAGCTTTTACAAAAAGATCATTTTGTAGTAACTTCTGTAGAACCGTACGAACATGTCGGTGTGAGTTGCCAGATCATGGGAAAAAATTAAGATGTTGTCGAGGTAAACAAAGACAAACTTATTTAAGTATTCCTGCAGCATGTCACTGACCAAATTTGGTGGGTGCGTTCGTGAGTCCAAAGGGCATGACCAGATACTCATGTCGGGAAGGCGTGTTAAAAGCCATTTTCTATTCATCTCCCTGTCTTATCCAGACCAAATGATAAGCATTCCGTAGATCGAGTTTAGGAAAAACTTTAGCTCCTTCTAACAATTCAAAAGCAGAGGAGATAAGCGGCAATGGATAACGGTTCTTCACTGTGATGTCATTTAAGCCACGGTAATCAGTGCAGGGGCAGAGAGCCTTATCTTTCTTTTCAACAAAGAAGAACCCCGTCCCTGCGGGCAACGACGATAGTCAAATCAAGCCAGCTGCTAAAGATTCCTGTTCATTCATAGTGTGGTGTTCAGGTGCCAATAGAAAAAAGAGCTTTCCTGGGGGAGGACTTGCACCGGGGAGAAGCTCAACAGCGCAGTCATACTCTCAATGAGGAGGTAAAGAGTTAGTTTTAGCTTTACTGAAAACAGCTGCAAGGTCATGGTAGCATTCAGGCACTCCTACCAGATCCGTATTGGAAACCTGCAGGGTGCATTCAGGTTTAGACAGACATACATTATTGCAAGCTGGGCTCCAGGAAGTAATTTCACCTGTTGACCAATCGAAATTGGGCCCATGTTGTTGTAACCAGGGGTGCCCCAGAATGATCAGGTAAGGCATATTATCCAAAACGTGTAAGCTTATGGACTCTGTATGAGTGTTGGAAATAAACATTTTGACCGAGTGAGTGCGATGGGTGATTTGACCAAGTACGTGACCATCCACAGCACGTACCACCAGAGGGCACAAAAGCTTAAATATCTTAAGGCGTAGGGGCCTGGCAAGAGAAGACAAAATCAAATTGGCATCAGAACTGGAATCGACAAAAGCCGATAAGGCAATAGTGGAGTGATCAGAAATGAATTTTGCTGGGATTATATTTTGAGCCAAGACAGAGGAGATGGAATTCAAACTCACCTGTAACTCCGGCCGTGACCACATGGTGGTACCCCTGCCCTGACAACTAGATATTAAATGTCTTGATTGTCCACAGTAATAGCAGAGTTCATCCACACAGCGGCACCGTCGCTCCATTGGAGAGAGACGCATGCGCCCCAGCTGCATGGGCTCTTCGGCGCTGTGCAGAGATGAGTCGGACTGAGCGTGAGTGGAGGAGATGGTGCAGCTCGGAGGCATGTCCAACCGGCGATACGGTTGAAGGCTCCTTCGGCGAGGTCGATCCAGTAGACGTCAGTCAGTGTGGATGGCCAGCACGATGAGTTCATCCAGGTCCTATGGGAGATCGATAGCAATGAGCTGGTCCTGAATGTCGGCTGACAGCCCCTGGAAAAAAACGTCAAGAAGTGTGGCCAGGTTCCATTCACTCACTTTTAGCCGCCAGGATATGGAAGTCTATAGCATAGTCAGTGACTCTGCGGCTGCCCTGCTTAAGCCTCATGAGGGAGCATGCTGCTTCATGTCCTGGAGCCGTGTGCTGGAACACCTGTTCAAGAGCCGTGGTGAAAGATGGAAGTGAAGCACAGTTGGAGGATTGTCAACCCCATTCAGCTGTCACCC
This sequence comes from Thalassophryne amazonica, assembly GCF_902500255.1. Lineage (NCBI taxonomy): Eukaryota > Metazoa > Chordata > Actinopteri > Batrachoidiformes > Batrachoididae > Thalassophryne > Thalassophryne amazonica. The sequence continues at coordinate 1,957,596 of NC_047117.1, read as the reverse complement.
ATGCAGCAGCTCAACCGGACAGGTGAGTGATCATATGCATATATGAGCTGGAGGTACTTCCTGTCTTCGGAGTGAGATTGCATCAGAATTTTGGCTCTCTGTTGGGACTGTTTACACGGAGACTGCTACCTGCTGCTTTGGACTTTGAACTAACAGTCTTTTTCAAGACTTTTTTACTTTTTTACCTTTTTACTTTTTTTTAACTTTTTTACTGTGCTCCAACGCCTAAGGAAGACCTCTAACGGTCGAAACATCGCGACGGAGCACTTTTATCAGCTAACTTTCATCAGCGTTGGCAAGCTAACTAGCTTGCTAACGCTTTCGTTTTTATTTATTTATTTATTTATTTATTTATTTTTTAGCACTGTTGTCGTGCGTTACCTGTGCTGCTCCACAGCGTGTTTAGTCGATTTTTATTTTATTTTAGCACCGTTGTCGTGCGTTGCCTGTGCTGCTTCATGGCCTGTTTGGTGCCTTGATTGGGGCACTCCTTCTGCTGAATCACCTTTAAATTATTTACACATTATTCACTTTGTGTGTTTTTAGGAATCCGCTAGGTTGCGTAGCTACTAGCTCTTAGCCGATTTAGCATGGCGGCTTCTCCTGTCTCTCCCGTACTTTTCTGCTCTGGGTGTGAAATGTTTAGTTATTCCTCGGCCTCCTTTAGCAGTAACGGTACTTGTAATAAGTGCAGCTTATTCGTAGCTTTGGAGGCCAGGCTGGGCGAATTGGAGACTCGGCTCCGCACCGTGGAAAATTCTACAGCTAGCCAGGCCCCTGTAGTCGGTGCGGACCAAGGTAGCTTAGCCGCCGTTAGTTCCCCCCTGGCAGATCCCGAGCAGCCGGGAAAGCAGGCCGACTGGGTGACTGTGAGGAGGAAGCGTAGCCCTAAACAGAAGCCCCGTGTACACCGTCAACCCGTTCACATCTCTAACCGTTTTTCCCCACTCGACGATACACTCGCCGAGGATCAAACTCTGGTTATTGGCGACTCTGTTTTGAGAAATGTGAAGTTAGCGACACCAGCAACCATTGTCAATTGTCTTCCGGGGGCCAGAGCAGGCGACATCGAAGGACATTTGAAATTGCTGGCTAACGCTAAGCGTAAATTTGGTAAGATTGTAATTCACGTCGGCAGTAATGACACTCGGTTACGCCAATCGGAGGTCACTAAAATTAACATTAAATCGGTGTGTAACTTTGCAAAAACAATGTCGGACTCTGTAGTTTTCTCTGGGCCCCTCCCCAATCGGACCGGGAGTGACATGTTTAGCCGCATGTTCTCCTTGAATTGCTGGCTGTCTGAGTGGTGTCCAAAAAATGAGGTGGGCTTCATTGATAATTGGCAAAGCTTCTGGGGAAAACCTGGTCTTGTTAGGAGAGACGGCATCCATCCCACTTTGGATGGAGCAGCTCTCATTTCTAGAAATCTGGCCAATTTTCTTGGATCCTCCAAACTGTGACTATCCAGCGTTGGGACCAGGAGGCAGAGCTGTGGTCTTACACACCTCTCTGCAGCTTCTCTCCCCCTGCCATCCCCTCATTGCCCCATCCCCGTAGAGACGGTGCCTGCTCCCAGACTACCAATAACCAGCAAAAATCTATTTAAGCATAAAAATTCAAAAAGAAAAAATAATATAGCACCTTCAACTGCACCACAGACTAAAACAGTTAAATGTGGTCTATTAAACATTAGGTCTCTCTCTTCTAAGTCCCTGTTAGTAAATGATATAATAATTGATCAACATATTGATTTATTCTGCCTTACAGAAACCTGGTTACAGCAGGATGAATATGTTAGTTTAAATGAGTCAACACCCCCGAGTCACACTAACTGTCAGAATGCTCGTAGCACGGGCCGAGGCGGAGGATTAGCAGCAATCTTCCATTCCAGCTTATTAATTAATCAAAAACCTAGACAGAGCTTTAATTCATTTGAAAGCTTGTCTCTTAGTCTTGTCCATCCAAATTGGAAGTCCCAAAAACCAGTTTTATTTGTTATTATCTATCGTCCACCTGGTCGTTGCTGTGAGTTTCTCTGTGAATTTTCAGACCTTTTGTCTGACTTAGTGCTTAGCTCAGATAAGATAATTATAGTGGGCGATTTTAACATCCACACAGATGCTGAGAATGACAGCCTCAACACTGCATTTAATCTATTATTAGACTCTATTGGCTTTGCTCAAAAAGTAAATGAGTCCACCCACCACTTTAATCATATCTTAGATCTTGTTCTGACTTATGGTATGGAAATAGAAGACTTAACAGTATTCCCTGAAAACTCCCTTCTGTCTGATCATTTTTTAATAACATTTACATTTACCCTGATGGACTACCCTGCAGTGGGGAATAAGTTTCATTACACTAGAAGTCTTTCAGAAAGTGCTGTAACTAGGTTTAAGGATATGATTCCTTCTTTATGTTCTCTAATGTCATATACCAACACAGAGCAGAGTAGCTACCTAAACTCTGTAAGGGAGTTAGAGTATCTCGTCAATAGTTTTACATCCTCATTGAAGACAACTTTGGATGCTGTAGCTCCTCTGAAAAAGAGAGCTTTAAATCAGAAGTGTCTGACTCCGTGGTATAACTCACAAACTCGTAGCTTAAAGCAGATAACCCGTAAGTTGGAGAGGAAATGGCGTCTCACTAATTTAGAAGATCTTCACTTAGCCTGGAAAAAGAGTTTGTTGCTCTATAAAAAAGCCCTCCGTAAAGCTAGGACATTTTTCTACTCATCAGTAATTGAAGAAAATAAGAACAACCCCATGTTTCTTTTCAGCACTGTAGCCAGGCTGACAAAGAGTCAGAGCTCTATTGAGCTGAGTATTCCATTAACTTTAACTAGTAATGACTTCATGACTTTCTTTGCTAACAAAATTTTGACTATTAGAGAAAAAATTACTCATAACCATCCCAAAGATGTATCGTTATCTTTGGCTGCTTTCAGTGATGCCGGTATTTGGTTAGACTCTTTCTCTCCGATTGTTCTGTCTGAGTTATTTTCATTAGTTACTTCATCCAAACCATCAACATGTTTATTAGACCCCGTTCCTGCCAGGCTGCTCAAGGAAGTCCTACCATTATTCAATGCTTCAATCTTAAATATGATCAATCTATCTTTGTTAGTTGGTTATGTACCACAGGCCTTTAAGGTGGCAGTAATTAAACCATTACTTAAAAAGCCATCACTTGACCCAGCTATCTTAGCTAATTATAGGCCAATCTCCAACCTTCCTTTTCTCTCAAAAATTCTTGAGAGGGTAGTTGTAAAACAGCTAACTGATCACCTGCAGAGGAATGGTCTATTTGAAGAGTTTCAGTCAGGTTTTAGAATTCATCATAGTACAGAAACAGCATTAGTGAAGGTTACAAATGATCTTCTTATGGCTTCGGACAGTGGACTTATCTCTGTGCTTGTTCTGTTAGACCTCAGTGCTGCTTTTGATACTGTTGACCATAAAATTTTATTACAGAGATTAGAGCATGTCATAGGTATTAAAGGCACTGCGCTGCGGTGGTTTGAATCATATTTGTCTAATAGATTACAGTTTGTTCATGTAAATGGGGAATCTTCTTCACAGACTAAAGTTAATTATGGAGTTCCACAAGGTTCTGTGCTAGGACCAATTTTATTCACTTTATACATGCTTCCCTTAGGCAGTATTATTAGATGGTATTGCTTAAATTTTCATTGTTACGCAGATGATACCCAGCTTTATCTATCCATGAAGCCAGAGGATACACACCAATTAGCTAAACTGCAGGATTGTCTTACAGACATAAAGACATGGATGACCTCTAATTTCCTGCTTTTAAACTCAGATAAAACTGAAGTTATTGTACTTGGCCCCACAAATCTTAGAAGCATGGTGTCTAACCAGATCGTTACTCTGGATGGCATTTCCCTGATCTCTAGTAATACTGTGAGAAATCTTGGAGTCATTTTTGATCAGGATATGTCATTCAAAGCGCATATTAAACAAATATGTAGGACTGCCTTTTTGCATTTACGCAATATCTCTAAAATCAGAAAGGTCTTGTCTCAGAGTGATGCTGAAAAATTAATTCATGCATTTATTTCCTCTAGGCTGGACTATTGTAATTCATTATTATCAGGTTGTCCTAAAAGTTCCCTAAAAAGCCTTCAGTTGGTTCAGAATGCTGCAGCTAGAGTACTGACGGGGACTAGCAGGAGAGAGCATATCTCACCCGTGTTGGCCTCTCTTCATTGGCTTCCTGTTAATTCTAGAATAGAATTTAAAATTCTTCTTCTTACTTATAAGGTTTTGAATAATCAGGTCCCATCTTATCTTAGGGACCTCGTAGTACCATATTACCCCATTAGAGCGCTTCGCTCTCAGACTGCAGGCTTACTTGTAGTTCCTAGGGTTTGTAAGAGTAGAATGGGAGGCAGAGCCTTCAGCTTTCAGGCTCCTCTCCTGTGGAACCAGCTCCCAATTCAGATCAGGGAGACAGACACCCTCTCTACTTTTAAGATTAGGCTTAAAACTTTCCTTTTCGCTAAGGCTTATAGTTAGGGCTGGATCAGGTGACCCTGAACCATCCCTTGGTTATGCTGCTTTAGACGTAGACTGTGGGGGGGTTCCCATGATGCACTGTTTCTTTCTCTTTTTGCTCCGTATGCATCACTCTGCATTTAATCATTAGTGATCGATCTCTGCCCCCCTTCACAGCATGTCTTTTTCCTGGTTCTTTCCCTCAGCCCCAACCAGTCTCAGCAGAAGACTGCCCCTCCCTGAGCCTGGTTCTGCTGGAGGTTTCTTCCTGTTAAAAGGGAGTTTTTCCTTCCCACTGTAGCCAAGTGCTTGCTCACAGGGGGTCGTTTTGACCGTTGGGGTTTTTCATAATTATTGTATGGCCTTGCCTTGCAGTATAGAGCGCCTTGGGGCAACTGTTTGTTGTGATTTGGCGCTATATAAGAAAAAAGTTGATTGATTGATTGAAATGTGAGGCACAAACAAACAGCTGTGGTTGTAAAAATACTTTAGTGATGAGGATAGCAGTGGTCGGTACACGAGAAGCCAGTCCAAAAAACAACAGCAGTACAAAAATCATCAGGCATTGGCGGGATCAGAAAGGCAGGAGGTCGAGGAACACACTGAGGCAAGCAGGACTATGAAACACGAGAACGACAGCTGGAGAGAAGGCACAAGGCACATCAATCTGGCGAAGACTATCAGCACCCAGTGAGCTTATATAACCTCAGGTGATGAGCTCCAAACCAGGAACAGGTGTGCACGGAAAGCACCTGAACAAGGGAGTGGCCAGAGAGAGGGAAACGCTCACCACCGAGAACCCAGGGGCAGACGAGAGAAATAGACAGACCCAAGCAGAAAAACCCAGCAAGAGAATAAACACACAGAGAACCAATGAATCAATGAAAATACTGAAACAGACCTGACGAAAATAAAACAGAGAAGCAAACAAAAACTCAAACCCTGACAAATGGCTTGTGATCCGTGATCAACGTGAATTTGTGTCCAAACAAAATCATTGAATTTCATGATTCCAGAAACTAATAACAATAAGAAACAACTTTATTAATTCTGAAGGAAATTGAAATAGTGTCCTTTTCAATTTGAGAATAGTTTTTCTCGGCTTGTGTTAGCATTCACAAAGCAAAAGCAATAGGTTTCCCACTTCCGTGTGATATTTTGTGAGAAATCACTGCACCCACTCCCACGGTGACGCATCACATGCCAGAATTAATGACAGATCAGGGCTGTAGTGAACTAAAACTCTGTTTGAAATTAGCTGTCTTTTAGCTTCTGTAAAAGCCCTGTCACATGACTCTGCCTACTCCCATTTGACATCTTTTCTGTCATCGGTGCTGTCACTGTGGGCAAACTCGGAATGAACTTCCCATCGTAAGTCAACAAGGACAGGAAAGACCTTAACTCTGTCCCAGTTTTTCTTGGGAAATAGCCTCACATTTGTCTTTCAGAGGGTGAATTCCTTCAGCATCAATCATGTGGCCCAAATATGACACATTGTGCAGGAAAAAAGTCAACATTTGAACTGTTTACTCTAAGATTGTGATTTTTCAATCTTTTCAGCACTTCTTCCAATTTTTGCATGTGTTGCTCTGCTCATGGTCCTTTCGTGTGATCAGTATGTCATCCAGGTAACATATGACACCGTCGAAACCTTGCAACACTTGATTTATCAACTTTTAAAATATGGCATGTGCATGCCTTGGTATCCTGGATAAGCCTGTCCCTGTCCCAGAAATGCTGTTGTGTTTAATTGTAAAGTGTGTGAGTCTTCACACACTGTGTCCTTAAAAAAGAACAACAACTTTATTACAAATATGTACACCTGCTGCCCTCTTCGTCCCTGGCACCAACACCGTGGTTATGTGGTGTGGCAAAACCCAGCCTTTTATAAGGCCTGAGGCCCCCTGCTGGTTCCTTCTGGACACCACACTAATCATGTCCAATCAACTGAATTGACCCCAGCTGGACTCCAACTAAACTGTAGAAATGCCTCAAGGATGAGATGCCTGAGCTCAGCGTTGAGCTTTGTGGCAAAGACTGTGAATACTTACGGACATGTGATTTCATTCATTCTTTGTTTATTTTTAATACATTTAAAAATGAATGTACTCCATTTTGGAATAAGGCTGTAACAAAACAAAATAAGGAAAAAGTGAAGCGCTGTGAAAACTTTCCTTATGCACTATAAAAACCTGTGAACTTTGAGAACATTTCCATGATGCACAGAGGCAGAAACATGCCGATAGAACTTGTGCCGATAGAACTTGTGCTTTGGTTTTTTGTATTGTGAAATGTTTTGTGTTTACATCTGTGTGTTCATGGTGGTGTGCCCACAACAACAACAACAACAATGACAACAACAACAGCAACAACGACAACAACAACAATGATGACAACAGCAACGACGACAACAACAGCAACGACGACAACGACAACAACAGCAAAGACGACAACAACAGCAATGATGACAACAACAGCAAAGACGACAACAACAGCAATGATGACAACAGCAACGACAACAACAGCAACAACGACAATGACAACAACAGCAAAGACAACAACAACAGCAATGATGACAACAACAGCAATGATGACAACAGCAACGACAACAACAGCAACAACGACAATGACAACAACAGCAAAGACGACAACAACAGCAATGATGACAACAACAGCAATGATGACAACAACAACGACAACAACAGCAACGACAACAACGACAATGACAACAACAGTAACGACAACAACGACAACAACAGCAAAGACAACAACAACAGCAATGATGACAACAGCAACAACAACAACAACGATGACAACAACAACGATAACAACAGCAACGATGACAACAACAACAGCAACGACGACAACAACAACAACGACAATGACAACAACAGCAACGACGACAACGACAACAACAGCAAAGATGACAACAACAGCAATGATGACAACAGCAACGACAACAACAACAACGATGACAACAACAACGATAACAACAGCAACAATGACAACAGCAACGATGACAACAACGGTAACAACAGCAAGGATGACAACAGCAACGACAACAGCAACGACGACAATGACAACAGCAATGACGACAATGACAACAACAGCAAAGACGACAACAACAGCAATGATGACAACAGCAACAACAACAACAACAACAATGACAACAACAACGATAACAACAGCAACGATGACAACAACAACGACAACAGCAACGACAACAACGACAGCAATGATGACAACAGCAATGACAACAACAACAACGATGACAACAACAACAACAACAGCAACGATGACAACAACAATGATGACAACAGCAACGACAACAACAACAACGATGACAACAACGACAACAACAGCAATGATGACAACAGCAACGACAACAACAACAACAATGACAACAACAACGATAACAACAGCAACGATGACAACAACAACAACAACGACAGCAATGATGACAACAGCAATGACAACAACGATGACAACAACGACAACAACAGCAAAGATGACAACAACGATGACAACAGCAACGACAACAACAGCAACGCTGACAACAACAACGACAACAGCAACGACGACAATGACAGCAATGATGACAACAGCAATGACAACAACAACGATGATGACAACAACAACGACAACAACAGCAACAACGACAATGACAACAACAGCAAAGACAACAACAACAGCAATAATGACAACAACAGCAATGATGACAACAGCAACGACAACAACAGCAACAACGTCAATGACAACAACAGCAAAGACGACAACAACAGCAATGATGACAACAACAGCAATGATGACAACAACAACGACAACAACAGCAAAGACGACAACAACAGCAATGATGACAACAACAGCAATGATGACAACAACAACGACAACAACAGCAACAACAACAACGACAATGACAACAACAGTAACGACAACAACGACAACAACAGCAAAGACAACAACAACAGCAATGATGACAACAGCAACAACAACAACAACAACGATGACAACAACAACGATAACAACAGCAACGATGACAACAGCAACGACGACAACAACAACAACGACAATGACAACAGCAACGACGACAACGACAACAACAGCAAAGATGACAACAACAGCAATGATGACAACAGCAACGACAACAACAACGATGACAACAGCAACGATGACAACAACAACGATAACAACAGCAAGGATGACAACAGCAACGACAACAGCAACGATGACAATGACAACAACAGCAACGACGACAATGACAACAACAGCAAAGACGACAACAACAGCAATGATGACAACAGCAATGACAACAACAACAACGATGACAACAACAACGATAACAACAGCAACGATGACAACAACAACGACAACAGCAACAACAACAACAACAGCAATGATGACAACAGCAACGACAACAACAACAACAATGACAACAACAACAACAACAGCAACGATGACAACAACAATGATGACAACAGCAATGACAACAACAACGATGACAACAACAATGACAACAACAACAGCAATGATGACAACAGCAACGACAACAACAACAACGATGACAACAACAACGACAACAGAAACGATGACAACGACAGCAATGATGACAACAGCAACGACAACAACGATGACAACAACAACGACAACAGCAAAGATGACAACAACGATGACAACAGCAACGACGACAACAACGATGACAACAGCAACGACGACAACAACGATGACAACAGCAACGACAACAACAACGATGACAACAACAACGACAACAACAGCAACGCTGACAACAACGACAACAGCAACGACGACAATGACAGCAACGATGACAACAACAACGACAACAACAGCAACGATGACAACAACAATGATGACAACAGCAACGACAACAACAACAACAATGACAACAACAACAACGACAATGACAACAACAGCAATGACGACAACAACAGCAAAGACGACAACAGCAATGATGTTAACAGCAATGACAACAACAACGATGACAACAACAACAACGATAACAACAGCAACTATGACAACAACGACAACAACAGCAAAGACGACAACAACAGCAATGATGACAACAGCAACGACAACAACAACAACGACAACAACAACAACGTTGACAACAACAACAACGTTGACAACAGCAACGATGACAACAACGACAACAACGACAGCAATGATGACAACAGCAACGACAACAACGACAGCAATGATGACAACAGCAACGACAACAACAGCAACGATGACAACAACAATGATGACAACAGCAACGACGACAACGACAACAACAGCAAAGATGACAACAACAGCAATGATGACAACAGCAACGACAACAACAACGATAACAACAGCAACGATGACAACAACAACGATAACAACAGCAAGGATGACAACAGCAACGACAACAGCAACGATGACAATGACAACAACAGCAACGACGACAATGACAACAACAGCAAAGACGACAACAACAGCAATGATGACAACAGCAATGACAACAACAACAACGATGACAACAACAACGATAACAACAGCAACGATGACAACAACAACGACAACAGCAACAACAACAACAACAGCAATGATGACAACAGCAACGACAACAACAACAACAATGACAACAACAACAACAACAGCAACGATGACAACAACAATGATGACAACAGCAACGACAACAACAACAACGATGACAACAACAATGACAACAACAACAGCAATGATGACAACAGCAACGACAACAACAACAACGATGACAACAACAACGACAACAGAAACAATGACAACGACAGCAATGATGACAACAGCAACGACAACAACGATGACAACAACAACGACAACAACAGCAAAGATGACAACAACGATGACAACAGCAACGACGACAACAACGATGACAACAGCAACGACAACAATAACGATGACAACAACAACGACAACAACAGCAACGCTGACAACAACGACAACAGCAACGACGACAATGACAGCAACGATGACAACAACAACGACAACAACAGCAACGATGACAACAACAATGATGACAACAGCAACGACAACAACAACAACAATGACAACAACAACAACGACAATGACAACAACAGCAATGACGACAACAACAGCAAAGACGACAACAGCAATGATGTTAACAGCAATGACAACAACAACGATGACAACAACAACAACGATAACAACAGCAACTATGACAACAACAACGACAACAACAGCAAAGACGACAACAACAGCAATGATGACAACAGCAACGACAACAACAACAACGACAACAACAACAACGTTGACAACAACAACAACGTTGACAACAGCAACGATGACAACAACAACGACAACAACAACGACAACAACGACAGCAATGATGACAACAGCAACGACAACAACAACAACAATGATAACAACAGCAACGATGACAACAACGACAACAACAACGACAACGACGACAGCAATGATGACAACAGCAACGACAACGACAACAACAACAACGATGACAACAACAACGACAACAACAGCAATGATGACAACAACAACGATAACAGCAGCGATGAGAACAACAATGACAACAGCAACGACAACAACGACAGCAATGATGACAACAGCAACGACAACAACGATGACAACAACAATGACAACAACAGCAACGATGACAACAACAATGATAACAACAGCAACGACAACAACAACAATGATGACAACAACAACGACAACAACAGCAACGCTGACAACAACAACGACAACAGCAACGACGACAATGACAGCAATAATGACAACAGCAATGACAACAACAACAACAATGACAACAACAAGGACAACAGCAACGACGACAATGACAGCAATAATGACAACAGCAATGACAACAACAACAACGATGACAACAACAATGACAACAACAGCAACAATGACAACAACAATGATGACAACAACAACGACAACAACAACAACGATGACAACAACAACGACAATGACAACAACAGCAACGACGACAACAGCAAAGATGACAACAACAGCAATGATGACAACAGCAATGACAACAACAACAACGATGACAACAACAACGATGACAACAACAATGACAACAACAGCAACAATGACAACAACAATGATGACAACAGCAACGACAACAACAACAACGATGACAACAACAACGACAATGACAACAACAGCAACGACGACAACAGCAAAGATGACAACAGCAATGATGACAACAGCAATGACAACAACAACAACGATGACAACAACAACAGCAATGATGACAACAACGACAACAGCAATGACGACAACGACAGCAATGATGACAACAGCAACGACAACAACAGCAACGACAACAACAACAACGATGACAACAACAATGACAACAACAGCAACGATGACAACAACAACGATAACAGCAGCGATGAGAACAACAATGACAACAGCAACGACAACAACGACAGCAATGATGACAACAGCAACGACAACAACGATGACAACAACAATGACAACAGCAATGATGACAACGACAGCAATGATGACAACAGCAACGACAACAACAGCAACGATGACAACAACAATGATGACAACAGCAACGACAACAACAACAACGATGACAACAACAATGATGACAACAGCAACGACAACAACAACGACAACAACAGCAACAATGACAACAACGACAACAGCAACGACGACAATGACAGCAATGATGACAACAGCAACGACAACAACAACAACGATGACAACAACAATGACAACAACAGCAACGACGACAACGACAGAAATGATGACAACAGCAACAACAACAACAGCAGTGATGACAACAGCAACGATAACAACAGCAATGATGACAACAGCAACGATAACAACAGCAATGATGACAACAACAATGACAACAACAGCAACGACGACGACAGAAATGATGACAACAGCAACAACAACAACAACAACAGCAGTGATGACAACAGCAACGATAACAACAGCAGTGATGACAACAGCAACGATAACAACAGCAATGATGACAACAACAATGACAACAACAGCAATGACGACGACAGCAATGATGACAACAGCAATGACAACAACAACAGCAATGATGACAACAGCAACAATGACAACGATGACAACAGCAACGATGACAAGAAGAACAACAGCAACAGAAAGTCATCTGAGGAAACCTGACTGCTTCATTTCCTGTTATTTCTTCCTGTGCTGAGTTTGTGGGTTGGAATCCTGCAGGGTTCTGGTCCCTGTGACGACCAGGTTGTGTTGGGATCAGTTTCCAGCAGCGGGGGTTGGGTGACAGCGATAAGAAACCAGATCTGTGCTGTCGATTAGCTGAGGTGTTTGTCCAACATGTCAGCCACACGGCCACCACATGCTGCCAAACTGCCTCTTTGTTGCTTACAGGTGTGAAGTAAACAAACAGCTGACGGTTAGTAAGTAACAGCTGCAAAGTACCAACATGTCATGGAAACAAAGGCCTGCAACTACAACCAAACTGACCACGTTCCACCAGAACTAATCCACATGAAGACCAGTTTCATGGAGTGTTTAGCCTAGCTTAGCACAGACAGCGACAGCAAAAAAAAAAAAAAAGCTTTTGAGCATCATGATTTTTCTTACATCCGCCCTTTTCAGGTTTCAAATCCCGCAAAACCTCAGAGAGGTCGCCGCACTGTGAGATCTCAGTAATATTGAGAACTGCACTGAGACTCTCTGATCACGCTGCACTTTAACCGCTGCACACGGACAACACCATTAACATCGCAACATAAAACTATTTTTATATTGTGCCTAAAACTCTCATGAATATATTCTCTGGGTTTATAGACGTTGTTATTGCGTTTGTTTTATGTAAACATGTGAGAATCACAGTCTGTCTCTCCGTTATTTTCAGTGGGAGCTGCTGTGAGCTACAATCGCTTCCTGATCAGGTCGGAAAATGAAGTTTGCTCTTTAACGTCTTGATTATTGTTCTTTACAACACTGTTTGTCCTCTTTGTTCCAGACTAATATATATAATATGTCTGAAATTTGGTTTGCGTTCCATGCAGATTAAACGTAACAGACACAGATTATTTGTTATAATTGTTTTAGCAAGTTTTCATGGTATCATGCAGCAGTCTCTTATTAACGTGATGAAAAGTATAAACAAATACATTTTTGTAGTATAATATTCATTTGTAATTGTCATCATGTGGATTCTCTATGTTGTTTTGACTGTAGCGACTCTCTGGTGCGCAAGGGATTATGGGATACGTGAAAACCCTGGATGGAGTTTTTCTACGGCTTGTGGGTAATTTGGCCAATCACATCAGGTTTTTGAGATATGAAACCATATTTCTTGTTGTCGCTGAAGAGGAGGTACTGCTGGCCCACCACCAGAGGGCGCCCTGCCTGAAGTGCGGGCTCCAGGCACTAGAGGGCGCTGCCGCCTTGCAGGAGCAGCCAGAGTGACAGCTGTCACCCATCACCTGCGACAGCTGTCATCAATCATCGGATCTGCAGGGGTATATCAGCAGGACGGCATCTCCACCTCATCGCCGAGATATCGTTTCTACTGAGAAGGTAACGTGCTCAGCTGACTGTTTAACAGTGTTCTTTGTGACTTTTGTGTTTTGCTCTGAGTATTTTCCAACGAGAGGTGGAGGTAACTTACCTGCCGTTCGGATTCCTGGGTGCGAACGCGCCCTCCTTTAATTGTCCTTTGTTCCTCGCCAGCAGTACCAGGTCCGACACGCGGAGGCAGTGGCCACCTGGGAGTTCGGGACTTGGCGGCTCCAGTATTCCCGGGGTCTGGTGGCGGAGGAAACCGTGTGGTTCCGGTTCTACTTTGGAGAGGCGTCTCCTATCTTCGAGCCTGCCCACACGACACCTGTGTGAATTTGACTCTGTCTATTATTGTAATCTGTTGTACTTGTTGTGCATATTCACAACAGTAAAGTGTGTTATTTGACCTATTCCATTGTCCGTTCATTTGCGCCCCCTGTTGTGGGTCCGTGTACTTACACTTTCACAACATTTCTTGTATCAAGCATTGAAGCAGAAGCTGCCGTCTGAAACGTCTCTTCAGCGCCATAAACAATATTACAGCTCTTTGTTCACATTTCATGAACCTGGTTTAAAAATGATGTTTCTCAAGATGCTTTTGTGCGATTAGTGGCATCGAACTTGTGAGTGAATGAGCAACTTTTGTGTAATCCATCACTGCATGCAGATTGCAAAAAGAAAAAAAAAAAGTGATGTGATCGAGGAAATCTGACCTCAGATTCAGCATCACAAAATTACCCTAAATCAGTTCTCAAAGTCCATGCAAGAAAAAAAAAATTGGACCAGTGTAATTACATTTCCAAGAAGAAGCAATTATTCACTCACTCATCTTCAACCTCTTAGTCACGGGAGGTGGAGTCTATCCCAGCAGTCACAGGGTGTGAGGCGGGTTCACCCTGGACAGGACGCCAGTCTGTCACAGGCTGAACCCTCAGACAAACAAACACATTCACACCTACGGACAGTTTAAAGTTTCCAGTCCATTGAACCTGCATATGTTTGGCACCCGGAGGGAACATGCAAATTCCACACAGAAAGGCCACAGGTGGGAATCGAACCCATGACCTTCTTGCTGTGAGGGAACAGCGCTAACCACTAAGCCACCGTGCTGCCCGCAATTGTTTACTGTTCAAGGAAATTTTTGTTTTATTTCTGTCACCATGGACACTCGACTGTTTAACAGATGAAACTGTTAATCATGTAACTAATCGCTAACTGACCTCACTAGTTAAATCGTTAATCACAGTAGTATTTGAACACTAATGAAGCTTGATCAACAATATTATTTTGGCTCCTCCACACCTGCCCCTCTGCCTGCTCCCGGCTGTCCACACATCTTCAGTAGCCAGCCCTCCAGTCCCACTGACCCCCCACCTTCTACCCCCCGGTCACCTCCACTGCACCCCGGACCTCGTCCCTCCTCCCCCGCGACTGCATCCAGCACCAGCCCACCCCAGCTCCCTCCCCCTCACTGTAACTCCGACTGAGGTGAGAGGTCAGCTCCTGCAGCTGAAGCAGAGGAAAGCAGCAGGATCTGATGGGATCCCCCCGAGGCTGCTGAGGACCTGTGCAGATGAGCTCTGTGAGGTCCTCAGCCATATCTTCAACATGAGCCTCAGCCTGGGGGTGCTCCCCACCCTGTGGAAGACCTCCTGTGTGGTCCCGGTTCCCAAAACACCGCACTCCAAGGAACCAGCCCACTACAGACCAGTTGCCTGACCTCCCACCTCATGAAGACCATGGAACAGTTCGTCCTGTCTCACCTCCACACCATGGTGAGCGACACCCTGGACCCACTGCAGTTCACCTACAGGCCCAACATGGGGGTAGATGACGCTGTCACCTACCTACTGCAGCGAGTGCTCACCCACCTGGAGACCGGCGGGAGAGCTGTGGGAGTCAAGTCATGTTCTTTGATTTCTCCAGTGCTTTCAACACCATCAGACGGGCACTGCTGCGGGGGAAGCTGGAGGATGCAGGTGTGGATGGACATCTCGCCGCCTGGACCATCGACTACCTCACTGACTGCCCGCAGTACGTGCGGCTGCGTGGCTGTCAGTCTGAGGTGGTAAGGTGCAGCACCGGGGCCCCCCAGGGCACTGTCCTCTCGCCTTTTCTCTTCACCCTCTACACCTCGGACTTCACCTACAACATGGACAGCTGCCACCTCCAGAAGTTCTCTGATGACTCCACCATTGTGGGTTGTGTGTCTGAGGGGAACGAGCTGGAGTACCGGTCGGTCATCACAGACTTCATGGACTGGTGTGAGCGCAACCACTTGTGTCTCAACACCAGTAAGACGAAGGAGATGGTGATCGACTTCAGGAGGAAACCACCACCTCACCCACCGGTGAACATCCAGGGGAAGGACATAAATCAAATCAAATCAATTTTATTTATATAGCGCCAAATCACAACAAACAGTTGCCCCAAGGCGCTTTATATTGTAAGGCAAAAGCCATACAATAATTACAGAAAAACCCCAACAGTCAAAACGACCCCCTGTGAGCAAGCACTTGGCTACAGTGGGAAGGAAAAACTCCCTTTTAACAGGAAGAAACCTCCAGCAGAACCAGGCTCAGGGAGGGGCAGTCTTCTGCTGGGACTGGTTGGGGCTGAGGGAGAGAACCAGGAAAAAGACATGCTGTGGAAGACAGCAGAGATCAATCACTAATGATTAAATGCAGAGTGGTGCATACAGAGCAAAAAGAGAAAGAAACAGTGCATCATGGGAACCCCCCAGCAGTCTACGTCTATAGCAGCATAACTAAGGGATGGTTCAGGGTCACCTGATCCAGCCCTAACTATAAGCTTTAGCAAAAAGGAAAGTTTTAAGCCTAATCTTAAAAGTAGAGAGGGTGTCTGTCTCCCTGATCTGAATTGGGAGCTGGTTCCACAGGAGAGGAGCCTGAAAGCTGAAGGCTCTGCCTCCCATTCTACTCTTACAAACCCTAGGAACTACAAGTAAGCCTGCAGTCTGAGAGCGAAGCGCTCTATTGGGGTGATATGGTACTATGAGGTCCCTAAGATAAGATGGGACCTGATTATTCAAAACCTTATAAGTAAGAAGAAGAATTTTAAATTCTATTCTAGAATTAACAGGGATATGTTGATCAATTATTCAATTATTATATCATTTACTAACAGGGACTTAGAAGAGCGAGATCTAATGAATAAAGACTGGACAGTTTCAAATACCTGGGTGTTCACCTCAACAACAAACTGGACTGGACTCACAACACCGACGCCCTGTACAAAAAAGGCCAGAGTCGCCTCCACCTCCTGAGGAGACTGAGGTCCTTTGGAGTGAGCAGGCCTCTGCTCTCCTCTATGCTGTCGTCTGTTGGGCCCCGGGCAGCACAGAGCGGGAGAGAAAGAGACTGAACAAGCTGGTCAGGAAGTCCAGCTCTGTCCTGGTCTGTCCTCTGGACTCTCTGGAGGAGGTGGCTGAGAGGAGGGTGTTAGCCAAGTTCAAATCCATCATGAACAACTCCTCTCACCCTCTGCACTGGACTGTAGTGGAGCTGAGCAGCTCCTTCAGTGACAGACTGAGGCACCCTCAGTGCAAGAAGGAACGATACCGCAGGTCGTTCTTCCCTGCTGCTGTCAGACTGTACAATAACACTGTGAATCACGTGCAATATTAATATGTCCACAAATCATGTGCAATATTAATATGTCCATAAATCTTGTGCAATAACAACTTGTTTACAAATCCCAGCACTAATGTCACTTTATCACATCTAAACCCCACTTCACATATTGTAAAGAAGATGCTCCTATCTCTTTTCAATTCCAATCATGTTTATATATATGCATATGTACTTATATGTGTGTGTGTATATATATATATATATATATATACATATTCTATTTCTACCTCATTTCTTATGTCTTGTATTGTTACAAGTATTATTATTATTGCTTATCCTTGCACACTTGTCCTCTACTTGCACCCACCTTGTGTGTTTTTTAAGAGCTGATGTAACGTGAATTTCTCCTCTGTGAGATCAATAAAGTTTATCTTTATCTTTATATATGTACGTGGGTGTGGTTAGGTGGTTGTTTGTCGGTTGTCATGGTGATGACTGAGTCATCTCGGACGCTGGTCGGTGACACGGAGCCGGTCCGGTTCTGGCACCATGGCGTCCAACACAGCGGTCATGGCGAGCCTCCCGAGCGGGACCGGAATCTGCAGCACCGTCCCGGACGTCTTGTACCTGCCCGAACTGGTGAGAAGTGATTTTAGAAAACCGGCTCCGCGCGGCTTGGCTCCGCATGGCTCCGCGCGGCGCAGCTCTCTTCGCGCGGAGAAAACCGTTAAAACCGGGAAGTTAAACCGGTTGAAATAAATACATCAAATCCACTTTTTTTCTGTTTTTATCGTCACAGATCTGATGCTACAAATTTCTCAAGATGAAGGCAGAATGAGCGAATTATTTAAGAAAAAAAGACTTTAAAATTACTTTAGTTTTTACATTTCTGTGCAGTGTCTGTGTGCTTGGAACATTTGTTGTAGCAGCACTCTAAAATGTGGTTTTACGCTCACACAGAATATACACGAGTGGAGTAAATTGAACTTTAAAAAATGGCCTGTAAAGACGCGGATCCGCCGCAGGTTCTGGATAGCAACCATTCAGGCAGACATCTGGTACAAAGCAGCCATCTGTCTGCTGCAGTCAGGTGAGACGTGGGCGTGTCCTTGACCAGATAGAAAAGTGGGTGTGTCCTTGGTAACCGGGCAGGCTATGAATTGGGCCAGATACTGGCTCCATTTTGGAGTGAGGATTCCCTCTTCTAAACGACCAATAGGAGAGCAGCGCTTGCGCCACATCAACATGAGGCTGACGCATGAGCTGACGTCAGCGTCTCAGCCACCAACCAATCACAAGCTAGGAGCGAGAGGCCAGTATGTGGCCCAAGTGAGGCCCGGTTGTCGGGCTTGTGTCCTTGACTTTGTGCTGGATGGTGTCCAGACAAACTCATCATCACGTGGACTAAATGAGGTCCACTGGAAAAATTAAAGAGTCAACTTAAAAATGTAACCAGCTGTGAGTTTTTAAACAGACTCAACTTTACATTACAACTATAACATCACAAAGGCATACGTCAACTCAGAAAAGCAAGTTCACTTAACTGAATGGTTCCTGAAGTTAAAATCTGTCACAGATCTGCATGTTGACTTGGCACAAGTTCAGAACCATCCACACTATAAAGAAGCACTTTATGTTGTGAAAGTGTAGTGACACGGACCCACAACAGGGGGCGCAAATGAACGGTCAATAGATGAGCCAAAAAGTAACAATTTAATGTTGTGAAATGTGCACAACGAAATACAGACAATCTCAGAATATAATTACAGTCAAATCACAAAGGTGACGTGTGGGCAGGCTCGAGGATAGAAGACGTCTGTCCTGAGAAGAGCCGGAACCACACGATTTCCGCCGCTACAGAACCTGGTGAATACTGGAGCCGCCAAGTCCCGAATTCCCAGGTGATCACCGTCCCCGACTGTCGGATCTGGTACTGCTGGCGAGAACAAAGACAGTCAAGTGTGGGTGTGTGTACACCCAGTAACAACAACGGTGGGAATGCCACCTCCACCTCTCACTCAATACGCTGATGAATGTACAGTGATCCCTCAGAGGAAAGGAGTGCCGTCCTGCACTCACTCAGCCTCCACAGGAAGAGGGACCGGTACTCCTGCAAACACTCACAATATACAGATATAGATAAACACAAATGGCTGAGGATATTACCTCCAATGAAGTATGATATCTCGGCGATGAGGTGGAGATGACGTCTGGGTTTTATGGAGTGAGATGATGAAGAATGAGTGACAGCTGTCAGGAAATAATGAGTAACAGCTGTCACTCCCGGCTGTGTCCGTGGCAGCAGCGCCCTCTCGTGCCTGAAGCCCGCACTTCAGGCAGGGCGCCCTCTGGTGGTGGGCCAGCAGTACCTCCTCTTCTGGCGGCCCACACAACACTTTAACCACTTGGCCACCAGCCCAAACTCATCTACAGGAGTCACTTCACAAAGCCAGAACTGTTCCAGACCAGTTCCTAACTAGTTAAATACAATGAACACGTGGATTGAGTTGAACTGTTTGTGTCTGTCATTCTTAAATGTTTAAAATAGGTCACAAAGTGATGTTGTTGGGCTGATGGACAGCTGGTTAAGTGTGCTCATTTCCAGTGTGGAAGGTTCCTGGTTCATGACCCTGAGTGAGAAATAAGGGAGAAGCTGGAGGGACTCAGTCATGAAGTAAAGGTAAGGAAAGAATTTTTTAGTTTGTTCAACTTCAGCAACCATTAGGTTAAGTCAACTGTCTTTTCTGAGTTACATTATTATTTCAAAAGATCATTTTTATCTGAACCAAATCTGAGTTGCTATTAAATTAATTAATAAATATATCAATTCAATTAAATTAGTTGTAATGCAAAGTTGAGTCAATTTAACCTTCTCTTCTTTGTGAAGTTAAAGACTTACTGAGGAGAACAAGTCAGCACAACTATCAGGCCTGAAGTTCAGACAACTTAAGAACCTTTCACAGCTCGTTACGTTACATTTTTAAGTGTATTTTTTTACAGTGTAGCTGATGTTCCCGCACAGTGTCAGTGACCCTCCTCATCTGAGTCTCACTAAGTAACCGTTCATTGGATACAAAGTCATTCCAGCAGAACTCAAAGATCTTCCACAGAGACCTGGGACCAAAGACATCCAGTCCTCACCTCTTGTCAAACCAGACCCTTTGATTCCTCACTCGGCTTCACAGTCAGAGTTAAAGATTACAGCATCATCGGCAGCATCAAGGTCAGTAAATGTTTCATCACTAACAAAGACACCCGCTGGGGTCCACAGGCCGACCCGGCACCCGTGTAAGGAATGAACACAGTCAGAACCAGAACACATCCCTGAGGAACACCAGAACTCACTGGTGCCACACATCACCACATGTACTGAACTGTGGAACCACCTTGGGTCCTGGATGACAACCACCCAGGTAGAGTCATCTGCTGAACTTTAGCTCCGGACCGGGTGTGTCTGTAACTAGACCTGGTGTGTCTGTAACCAGACCAGGTGTGTCTGTAACTAGACTGGGTGTGTCTAACTGCACCAGGTGTGTCTGTAACTAGACCTGGTGTGTCTGTAACCAGACCAGGTGTGTCTGTAACTAGACTGGGTGTGTCTAACTGCACCAGGTGTGTCTGTAACTAGACCGGGTGTGTCTGTAACCGCACCAGGTGTATCTGTAACCGGACCAGGTGTGTCTGTAACTAGACCGGGTGTGTCTGTAACCGCACCAGGTGTGTCTGTAACCGGACCAGGTGTGTCTGTAACCGGACCGGGTGTGTCTGTAACCGGACCAGGTGTGTCTGTAACCAGATCGGGTGTGTCTGTAACCGGACCGGGTGTGTCTGTAACCGGACCAGGTGTGTCTGTAACCGGACCGGGTGTGTCTGTAACCGGACCAGGTGTGTCTGTAACCGGACAAAGTGTGTCTGTAACCGCACCAGATGTGTCTGTAACTGGACCGGGTGTGTCTGCAACCGGATCGGGTGTGTCTGTAACCGCACCAGGTGTGTCTGTAAGCAGACCAGGTGTGTCTGTAACCGGACCGGGTGTGTCTGTAACTAGACCGGGTATGTCTGTAACTGGACCAGATGTGTCTGTAACCGGACCAGGTGTGTCTGTAACCGGACCGGGTGTGTCTGTAACTAGACCGGGTATGTCTGTAACTGGACCAGATGTGTCTGTAACCGGACCAGGTGTGTCTGTAACTGGACCGAGTGTGTCTGTAACCGCACCAGGTGTGTCTGTAACTGGACCGGGTGTGTCTGTAACTAGACCGGGTGTGTCTGTAACCGCACCAGGTGTATCTGTAACCGGACCAGGTGTGTCTGTAACCGGACCGGGTGTGTCTGTAACTAGACCGGGTGTGTCTGTAACCGCACCAGGTGTGTCTGTAAGCGGACCAGGTGTGTCTGTAACCGGACCGGGTGTGTCTGTAACCGGACCAGGTGTGTCTGTAACTAGACCGGGTGTGTCTGTAACCGCACCAGGTGTGTCTGTAACCGGACCAGGTGTGTCTGTAACCGGACCGGGTGTGTCTGTAACTGGACCGAGTGTGTCTGTAACCGCACCAGGTGTGTCTGTAACTGGACCGGGTGTGTCTGTAACCGGATCGGGTATGTCTGTAACTAGACCGGGTGCATCTGTAACCGGACCGGGTGTGTCTGTAACCGGACCGAGTGTGTCTGTAACCGCACCAGGTGTGTCTGTAACTGGACCGGGTGTGTCTGTAACCGGATCAGGTGTGTCTGTAACTAACTAGACCGGGTGTGTCTGTAACTGGACCGGGTGTGTCTGTAACTGGACCAGGTGTGTCTTTAACTGGACCGGGTGTGTCTTAACCGGACCGGGTGTGTCTGTAACTAGACCGGGTGTGTCTGTAACCGGACCGGGTGTGCCTGTAACTGGACCAGGTGTGTCTTTAACTGGACCGGGTGTGTCTGTAACCGGACCGGGTGTGTCTGTAACTAGACCGGGTGTGTCTGTAACTGGACCGGGTGTGTCTGTAACCGGACCGGGTGTGTCTGTAACTAGACCGGGTGCATCTGTAACTGGACCGGGTGTGTCTGTAACTGGACCAGGTGTGTCTTTAACTGGACCGGGTGTGTCTGTAACCGGACCGGGTGTGTCTGTAACTAGACCGGGTGTGTCTGTAACTGGACCAGTGCGTCTGTAGTCACAGCACAGACAGCAGATGTTACCGTCAGGACGTGTCCACATGATCTGCAGCGTGAAGGTTTATCAGCAACCGTCAACCCGCCAGAAGCCCGGCAGTGTCACATTCAGTACAGACTCCTGGAACCACAGCAGTCAGTACGCTGGCCTAAACTCTGAGCAGGTGGTGGAGCGCAACAAAGCAGCTGTGCAGTATTTTACCAGCATGACATGAAACAGCTGCAAAAACATTTTCAGATTTTCTTTTCACAAAACAACAACGACCACAAATTCTGATGGTAAAAAATGTTACTATGGAGCTCAGCAGTTTCAACATCATGAAGAGAAGAGGAGCTGGTGCTGAAAGATATGATGTCATGCAGGGACACTACTGGGAGCAGACAGGAGGTGGGCGGAGTGTATAATGCAGACTGTCAATCATCAGGACGGGATGCCGGTCTGTCACAGGACGTGAGGCGGGTTGACCCTGGATGGGATGCCGGTCTGTCACAAGGCGTGACGCGGGTTGACCCTGGACGGGACGCCGGTCTGTCACAGGACGTGAGGTGGGTTGACCCTGGACGGGACGCCAGTCTGTCACAGGACGTGAGGCGGGTTGACCCTGGACGGGATGCCGGTCTGTCACAAGGCGTGACGTGGGTTGACCCTGGACGGGACGCCGGTCTGTCACAAGGCGTGACGCGGGTTGACCCTGGACGGGACGCCGGTCTGTCACAGGACGTGAGGTGGGTTGACCCTGGACGGGACGCTGGTCTGTCACAGGACGTGAGGCGGGTTGACCCTGGACGGGACGCCGGTCTGTCACAAGGCGTGACGCGGGTTGACCCTGGACGGGACGCCGGTCTGTCACAGGACATGAGGCGGGTTGACCCTGGACGGGATGCCGGTCTGTCACAAGGCGTGACGCGGGTTGACCCTGGACGGGATGCCGGTCTGTCACAGGACATGAGGCGGGTTGACCCTGGACGGGATGCCTTGTCTGTCACAGGACGTGAGGCGGGTTGACCCTGGACGGGATGCTGGTCTGTCACAATCCGTGATGCGGGTTGACCCTGGACGGGACGCCGGTCTGTCACAGGACGTGAGGCGGGTTGACCCTGGATGGGACGCCGGTCTGTCACAGGACGTGAGGCGGGTTGACCCTGGACGGGATGCCGGTCTGTCACAGGTACACATACAGACAAACAAACACATTCACACCTACGGACCATTTAGAGTCACCAATTCACTGAACATGACATCACACTGCACTTTGGTTTTGATGACATCATCATGCTGTGCTGCAGGTCTTCGGCGGTCTGGTGTGGATCCTGGTGGCGTGCACGTACGTGGTCCCAAACAACCCTCAGGGCTGGGTCATGTTTGTCTCCGTCTTTTGCTTCTTCATGACCTTCATTTGGATGTTGGTGTTCGCCTTCGGGGGCCATCACAACAAGAGCAGCTGGGCTGCAGCGGTAAGTGCCGCGTGACAGTCAGCCGAGCAAAAAATGATCAAGACGTGAAGTCCTCACAGCCTTTATCTTCTGTACGTGAAGAAATGAACATCAGTATGTCTTTACACATCATGACTCACTGTCACGGACACTTTGATCAAGACTGCTGATCTTTAATCGTGTTCGCTGACCTTTGACCTCAACAGATAACCTGTAATCCAGCTGCTGACTAAATTTTGATCTTGATTCTTGACCTTAAGTCCTTCCTCAGTGTTCTTTGAGCTGGACTGGGAGGGGTTGTGTGTGGGGAGGGTCAGAGTTCAGCAGTGGTGTAGTCTACATTTTTGAAGTGGGTAGACTGTTTTTTTGCCCGCCATCAACCCCGTGCGTTGCGCCCCTGGTTATTGACATTTTTAACATCATAACAACAAATAGATCTATACTTTCCACCTGATCATTTATATTCTATATTTGCCACTATAAATGTGAGAAATGTGTCAAAATGTAAGTAAGTAATTTGCACCAATTGCAAAATACAGTATACAACAGCAAATCTAAAAGAGTGATTAAAAAATACAAAGATCAAATACATTTATTTTTTGGCATCTGAAAACCTAATTGAACAAAGAAATGTAATCAGGTCATAAACCAAGAATAAACAATGTTTAAATCCAGCCAAAAGTATCATAATCAAGCTACTGTGTATTGTTTAACAGTAAATAAGAGAACTTTAAGTCACAGTCACTCAAAAAAAAAAGTGACTGTGACTCCTTGTTATTAAGAAAGAAAAGTTCTCTTAACAATAGGCAGTAGGCCTCTACTGGTGGTTGGCTCTCACTGCGGTATTGTATCACTTCCTGTTCCGGAGCACAGCGGTGTTTTTCTGTATCTGTTAGCTGTTTAATCTGCGCAGTTAGATTGATCTAGTTATCTAGATTACGATTTGTTTCCCAGTGTAATCTTTACGTGCCTTAACTAAAGCACTCCTTCTGCTGAATCACTCTAAATTATTTACACATTATTCACTTTGCGTGTTTTTAGGAATCCGCTAGCTTAGCGTAGCTACTAGCTCTTAGCCGATTTAGCATGGCGGCTTCTCCTGTCTCTCCCGCACTTTTCTGCTCTGGGTGTGAAATGTTTAGTTATTCCTCGGCCTCCTTTAGCAGTAATGGTACTTGTAATAAGTGTAGCTTATTCGTAGCTTTGGAGGCCAGGCTGGGCGAATTGGAGACTCGGCTCCGCACCGTGGAAAATTCTACAGCTAGCCAGGCCCCTGTAGTCGGTGCGGACCAAGGTAGCTTAGCCGCCGTTAGTTCCCCCCTGGCAGATCCCGAGCAGCCGGGAAAGCAGGCTGACTGGGTGACTGTGAGGAGGAAGCGTAGTCCTAAACAGAAGCCCCGTGTACACCGCCAACCCGTTCACATCTCTAACCGTTTTTCCCCACTCGACGACACACCCGCCGAGGATCAAACTCTGGTTATTGGCGACTCTGTTTTGAGAAATGTGAAGTTAGCGACACCAGCAACCATAGTCAATTGTCTTCCGGGGGCCAGAGCAGGCGACATTGAAGGAAATTTGAAACTGCTGGTTAAGGCTAAGCGTAAATTTGGTAAGATTGTAATTCACGTCGGCAGTAATGACACCCGGTTACGCCAATCGGAGGTCACTAAAATTAACATTAAATCGGTGTGTAACTTTGCAAAAACAATGTCGGACTCTGTAGTTTTCTCTGGGCCCCTCCCCAATCAGACCGGGAGTGACATGTTTAGCCGCATGTTCTCCTTGAATTGCTGGCTGTCTGAGTGGTGTCCAAAAAATGAGGTGGGCTTCATAGATAATTGGCAAAGCTTCTGGGGAAAACCTGGTCTTGTTAGGAGAGACGGCATCCATCCCACTTTGGATGGAGCAGCTCTCATTTCTAGAAATCTGGCTAATTTTCTTAAATCCTCCAAACCGTGACTATCCAGGGTTGGGACCAGGAAGCAGAGTTGTAGTCTTACACACCTCTCTGCAGCTTCTCTCCCCCTGCCATCCCCTCATTACCCCATCCCCGTAGAGACGGTCCTGCTCCCAGACTACCAATAACCAGCAAAATCTATTTAAGCATAAAATTCAAAAAGAAAAAATATATAGCACCTTCAACTGCACCACAGACTAAAACAGTTAAATGTGGTCTATTAAACATTAGGTCTCTCTCTTCTAAGTCCCTGTTGGTAAATGATATAATAATTGATCAACATATTGATTTATTCTGCCTAACAGAACCTGGTTACAGCAGGATGAATATGTTAGTTTAAATGAGTCAACACCCCCGAGTCACACTAACTGTCAGAATGCTCGTAGCACGGGCCGAGGCGGAGGATTAGCAGCAATCTTCCATTCCAGCTTATTAATTAATCAAAAACCCAGACAGAGCTTGAATTCATTTGAAAGCTTGTCTCTTAGTCTTGTCCATCCAAATTGGAAGTCCCAAAAACCAGTTTTATTTAATCTATTATTAGACTCTATTGGCTTTGCTCAAAAAGTAAATGAGTCCACCCACCACTTTAATCATATCTTAGATCTTGTTCTGACTTATGGTATGGAAATAGAAGACTTAACAGTATTCCCTGAAAAACTCCCTTCTGTCTGATCATTTTTTAATAACATTTACATTTACTCTGATGGACTACCCAGCAGTAGGGAATAAGTTTCATTACACTAGAAGTCTTTCAGAAAGCGCTGTAACTAGGTTTAAGGATATGATTCCTTCTTTATGTTCTCTAATGCCATATACCAACACAGTGCAGAGTAGCTACCTAAACTCTGTAAGGGAGTTAGAGTATCTCGTCAATAGTTTTACATCCTCATTGAAGACAGCTTTGGATGCTGTAGCTCCTCTGAAAAAGAGAGCTTTAAATCAGAAGTGTCTGACTCCATGGTATAACTCTCAAACTCGTAGCTTAAAGCAGATAACCCGTAAGTTGGAGAGGAAATGGCGTCTCACTAATTTAGAAGATCTTCACTTAGCCTGGAAAAAGAGTCTGTTGCTCTATAAAAAAGCCCTCCGTAAAGCTGGGACATCTTTCTACTCATCACTAATTGAAGAAAATAAGAACAACCCCAGGTTTCTTTCAGCACTGTAGCCAGGCTGACAAAGAGTCAGAGCTCTATTGAGCTGAGTATTCCATTAACTTTAACTAGTAATGAGTTCATGACTTTCTTTGCTAACAAAATTTTAACTATTAGAGAAAAAATTACTCATAACCATCCCAAAGACGTATCGTTATCTTTGGCTGCTTTCAGTGATGCCGGTATTTGGTTAGACTCTTTCTCTCCGATTGTTCTGTCTGAGTTATTTTCATTAGTTACTTCATCCAAACCATCAACATGTTTATTAGACCCCCATTCCTACCAGGCTGCTCAAGGAAGCCCTACCATTATTTAATGCTTCGATCTTAAATATGATCAATCTATCTTTGTTAGTTGGCTATGTACCACAGGCTTTAAGGTGGCAGTAATTAAACCATTACTTAAAAACCATCACTTGACCCAGCTATCTTAGCTAATTATAGGCCAATCTCCAACCTTCCTTTTCTCTCAAAAATTCTTGAAAGGGTAGTTTGTAAAACAGCTTAACTGATCATCTGCAGAGGAATGGTCTATTTGAAGAGTTTCAGTCAGGTTTTAGAATTCATCATAGTACAGAAACAGCATTATGAAGGTTACAAATGATCTTCTTATGGCCTCGGACAGTGGACTCATCTCTGTGCTTGTTCTGTTAGACCTCAGTGCTGCTTTTGATACTGTTGACCATAAAATTTTATTACAGAGATTAGAGCATGCCATAGGTATTAAAGGCACTGCGCTGCGGTGGTTTTGAATCATATTTGTCTAATAGATTACAATTTGTTCATGTAAATGGGGAATCTTCTTCACAGACTAAAGTTAATTATGGAGTTCCACAAGGTTCTGTGCTAGGACCAATTTTATTCACTTTATATATGCTTCCCTTAGGCAGTATTATTAGACGGTATTGCTTAAATTTTCATTGTTACGCAGATGATACCCAGCTTTATCTATCCATGAAGCCAGACGACACACACCAATTAGCTAAACTGCAGGATTGTCTTACAGACATAAAGACATGGACTGACCTCTAATTTCCTGCTTTTAAACTCAGATAAAACTGAAGTTATTGTACTTGGCCCCACAAATCTTAGAAACATGGGTGTCTAACCAGATCCTTACTGTGGATGGCATTACCCCTGACCTCTAGTAATACTGTGAGAAAATCTTGGAGTCATTTTTGATCAGGATATGTCATTCAAAGCGCATATTAAACAAATATGTAGGACTGCTTTTTTGCATTTACGCAATATCTCTAAAATCAGAAAGGGTCTTGTCTCAGAGTGATGCTGAAAAACTAATTCATGCATTTATTTCCTCTAGGCTGGACTATTGTAATTCATTATTATCAGGTTGTCCTAAAAGTTCCCTAAAAAGCCTTCAGTTAATTCAAAATGCTGCAGCTAGAGTACTGACGGGGACTAGAAGGAGAGAGCATATCTCACCCATATTGGCCTCTCTTCATTGGCTTCCTGTTAATTCTAGAATAGAATTTAAAATTCTTCTTCTTACTTATAAGGTTTTGAATAATCAGGTCCCATCTTATCTTAGGGACCTCGTAGTACCATATCACCCCAATAGAGCGCTTCGCTCTCAGACTGCAGGCTTACTTGTAGTTCCTAGGGTTTGTAAGAGTAGAATTGGGAGGCAGAGCCTTCAGCTTTCAGGCTCCTCTCCTGTGGAACCAGCTCCCAATTCAGATCAGGGAGACAGACACCCTCTCTACTTTTAAGATTAGGCTTAAAACTTTCCTTTTTGCTAAAGCTTATAGTTAGGGCTGGATCAGGGTCACCTGATCCAGCCCTTAGTTATGCTGCTATAGACGTAGACTGCTGGGGGGTTCCCATGATGCACTGTTTCTTTCTCTTTTTGCTCTGTATGCACCACTCTGCATTTAATCATTAGTGATTGATCTCTGCTCCCCTCCACAGCATGTCTTTTTCCTGGTTCTCTCCCTCAGCCCCAACCAGTCCCAGCAGAAGACTGCCCCTCCCTGAGCCTGGTTCTGCTGGAGGTTTCTTCCTGTTAAAAGGGAGTTTTTCCTTCCCACTGTAGCCAAGTGCTTGCTCACAGGGGGTCGTTTTGACCGTTGGGGTTTTACATCATTATTGTATGGCCTTGCCTTACAATATAAAGCGCCTTGGGGCAACTGTTTGTTGTGATTTGGCGCTATATAAAAAAAAAAATTGAATTGAATTGAATTGAATAATAAGGAGCAGTTTATTGCCTCCCAACTAAGAGTTCATTTTTCCTCCCTCTATTTAGTATCGGATATGAGCCTGTACTGTCAAATTCAGCAGCTGTAAGATTCACCCTTCATATAATCCGCATGGCCCCACGTTGTTTGTGTACAGTTTAGATGCATAAACAAAAACAAAACAGAGCACACCGGTCTACATGAGCATGCACCGGCTGCAGAGCCTCACGCCTCCTACCACAATCTCTGTTGAAGTTGACAGTCCATCATCAGGTCCCGATGGGGACTGGAACCTGTAGGCTTTGTGGTCCATACCCAGTATAAACAAGCTCGTATTAGTATACGTGAAGTTCCATTAAAACAGCAGCTAGGCTGAAGGACAGAAGCTCGCTCCCAGAAAATTCACATAACAACAATGAAAATATGGGAGATGCTTTACTTTGCAGAAACCTTTTCAACCCATGACAAAAACATTGGAGGCCAAAAGTATAGTATGAAGACAACCATGCAACTAATACCGGAGAGTATGTCACTTACCAATTCCAGTCATTTTAAAACTACATTATCCAATAGCCAATGGGACTCAAGCTCAAGGAGACATCTGTAGATTACGAGGAAAACCTATTATTTTTTAAAAAGCTGTTTCATTTTATATTTTAACAATAAATAAACGGATCATTAAAAATGTCCACGAATCAAAGTTAAAAGACATTTGCACAAGTAGAAGCTCTCCACTATTGTGCTCAAATTCATATTTTAGAAATGACTTTGTCCTGATAACAACATTAAAGGCAATTACATATTTTGGCGACATTACAAGTTGAAATGACCATTAAAAAAAATTCATCAAGAGGTTTATGTCACAGAAATCCTACTTTACAATCACCCTGCAGTCATTGTTAAATTATTTCCTGTTGCATTTATAATAAACATTTGTATTTATTTACAGTGTTTGTTTTTCTGGTTGAAATGAGATATAAATAATCTACCAGACTTAAAAATGTACATATTTCCATGTTATTTTGTCTAAAAATAAATGTCCAAGGTTCCTTATGTTAAACAAGAAATTATCTAATCTAAAATAACAGGTGGTTTTAATTTACAGATGAAAGGTTTCTAAAGAACCATTTATTGATTTATTTAGCTATTTTAATTACAAGTGGTGTAAACTTTTTTTTTTAACAGTAATCAGAAATTCTGAAGTAACAAACAACAACAAAAAAACATTTCCAAGGATTTTTCTTCAGAAAACTGCTCCATAAATGAGCAGTCCTGTGACACGTTTCTGTTTTTATACAGATCAGTGGTTTCTGTACCAATCCGTTCTGTATAGATCAGTGGTTTCTACACTGATGCATTTTGTAGAGACCAGTGGTCTCTGCCACTAGTCTTCTGTGTTTTGGCCCGACGTGTCGTTCCTAATGGACAACGCAAAGGTACGTCACGGCTCAGAGCATCGAAAGTTGGATTGGATTGAACCTTGACGCGTCACCCTGCCGACAAGCAGCAATGTGCGCTCCCGTCAGAAGCGTCGGTTTAGCTCGGCTTTTGACGCGACGCTTCTGACGCATCTAAAAATCAACGCGTCTCATTGAAAATAATGCTTTTTAGACCGTTTTTTGACGCATTTGACGCGTCTGACGTATTAGCTTAGTGAACAAATAAAACCTAGCTATCATAGGCTAGCCCACTTACCAGCAATGCAGACAGCGCCAGGTTTATCTCCTCCACTCAGGGTGCAAACTTCATCAATCGGCGCTGAAGCAGCAGGTGGACGTTTTCGAAAAGAAATCTAAAACCGAGGCCTGTTTTCTTTTCATTTTTTGTGGGTAAAAATCACCATCAATACTTTCTCCAGCATTCTTCTTGTTTGTGTGCGGCTTTCGCGCTGATTAGCTGGTAGCCCAGCCCCCATCTATCTATGAGCCAATTAAAGCTCTTATCTAGCAGAGCGAGCGGGGGGGTGCAGTCTGCAGTGATGGACGTCTAATGGCTGTCTTTTAAAGGGAGAAAATAAAATTACAGTCAATAAGCGCTCATTTTATTTACACCGTCACGTTCCCCGGGGCAGTTTGAAGTGGGTAGATGGAAATTCCGGGTCTTTGTAGGTGAGTAGACGCCGTCTACCTGCGTTCCACGTACACTACACCACTGGAGTTCGGGGTTGTGTATGTCGGGGCTGTTGATAGTTTGGGTCACTGGGGTCTTTATGGGCATATTTAAAAGTTTTATTGAACATTTAAGAGAATGTTCACATTTGTTCTTCTGTACTGTTCAGTTATCAGGCCGAGTGCTCCTATATCACACTCACAGCCAGTCTGCTCTTTTTAGGGTTAGGATTAGGGTTAGGGATCAGGATTAGGGTTAGGATTAGGGTTAGGGGTCAGGATTAGGGTTAGGGTTTAGGATTAGGTTTAGGATTAGGGTTAGGGGTCAGGATTAGGGTTAGGGTTTGGGCTGGGGATTGGTGCTAAGGTGGGGCATCAGGGTTTGAGTATTTAGGGTTGTTGACACATGGGTGTGAGTTCTCATTAGGGTTAGGATTAGGGTTAGGGTTAGGGCTGGGGATTGGTGCTAAGGTGGGGCATCAGGGTTTGAGTATTTAAGGTTGTTGACGTATGGGTGTGAGTTCTCATCAGGCCGACTCCTCCTGGTTGGTCGGCTCTTTGAGAAAGTCTGTAAACTGACTGTAGGTGTGAGAGTCCGTCTGTCTGTGTGTGTCGGCCCTGTGACAGACTGACGACCTCCAGGGTGAACCCCACCTCTCACTCAGTGACCCCTGCTTTAGACTCCACCCCCCCCCCGTGTGACCTTCATTGGAATAAACAGGTTCGGAACGTTTATGGCTGAAACATTAGATGAAGAACAGTGGTTACGATGTCACATTCACATGTGAGAAATCTGACCAGGCGCGTGTGTGTGTGTGTGTGTGAAGTTACCAGCAACACAAGAGGAAGTGAGTGATATCAACATAAGAATCCAGACAGAGCTGTGATAACATCGTGGTCATCTGGATGAAACCTGATTTTCAGTAAACGTGGTGAAGATGTGAAGCTTGATCTGCATTTGAGGGAGTTGTTTCTGGGTGGGCTTTAGGTCTCCAGGTTGCCTCACAGAGGAGAATTTGTGTTTGTGTTATTTCAGTCCAAATGATGATCACATGAATTTATTTTACTGCATAACTGACATGGACCCACCTTCTTCTGGTCTTTGTTTGTCCAGGACTTTGCGTACCACGGCATTGCTGCCTTCTTCTACCTCAGTGCTTCGGTGGCGTTGGCCATCGTGACTCTGGAGATGAGAAACAGCAACATCGTCCAGAATTATCACCTGGACATCTCAGCAGTGGTGAGTCCAGCAGGATCCTGGATCAGTTCCTGCCAGATAAATGCTGACATAAAGAACGCTAAAACACTTGGATTAGCATGAAGTTTATCCACATGGGACAGCAGAGTGGGCGGGGCTAGACGTTTGACGACAATCATCATCGAATATCCTAAAATCATTGGCTACATTTACATGGAACCTAATAACATACAGCTTCTTCAGAGGCCTGATTATATCTTGGTGGCTTCCCTCACTCATCTCTGTCCAGACAGATGCATCATACTGTCGTCCACAGAACACAGACCTGGACAGACAGCTGTCCACGTTTAGTTGCTTTAAAATAAGTTAATCACTTGACACGTGTGAATCGAACTTATTAACTTAATTTTCAAAGAACTTCATTTTGTTGGTTTGTTTGAGGGAGTGGCCACATCCAGTCATGGCTAAAGACAGGTGGGACAACCAGCTCAATTTCTCAATGACAGATTTACAGAAGAAAACCATGTGTACCTGCAACTTTCTGTCAGCATGATTCTGCCTCTGTGCATCATCTTAATGTTCTAAAATTCTACAGGTTTATACAGAACATCCCGAAAATATTCACAGTTTTTCACTTTTTAAACATTTTGTTTGTACAGCCTTAAAAAAAAAAAAAATATATATATATATATATATATATATATAATATATATATATATATATATATATATATATGTGTGTGTGTGTGTGTGTGTGTTGTGTGTGTGTGTGTGTGTGTATACTCAACAAAAATATAAACACACTTTTGGTTTTGCTCCCATTTTGTTTAGGGTTAGGGTTAGGGTTAAAACACCTCCGTCTTGGAAGTCTCACAGGACATGTTGGGGCATGTCCAGCTGTTACACAATTTCTCGGATACTCACTCGACTGAAAGCCATCGAAAGCCGTCTTCTGAATGGTTTCCAACATGGAGGTGTTTTTTTTTTTTTGCTGTGCGTCCTGAGCTGCTCCGTGCCGACGCGCGAATTCCTCCGCACGTCTTTCATTACAAAATCTCCTGTAACAGTGGAATGTGCCGCAAAAGTGCTATGTCCAGCTCTGTTGCCATTTCTGTGGTAGTCACATGATGTCCCGGATCAACACAGCGTTCAGTTTAGAAATGATCTGGTTGTTCCAGCCTGTCGAATGGCCGCTCGGCGCACCACGCGCCGTCCGCTGCTGTGGGCCGTCCTTAAAAAGGTTTTAACAGTCCATAATCCGTGTGACGCCGACAGAATCTTCACCGATATCCAACTGAATCTATCAAATGGTTTCCAACTGCCTGTCTCTAACAGTTTCTGAAA
Source organism: Thalassophryne amazonica (assembly GCF_902500255.1). Classification (NCBI taxonomy): domain Eukaryota; kingdom Metazoa; phylum Chordata; class Actinopteri; order Batrachoidiformes; family Batrachoididae; genus Thalassophryne; species Thalassophryne amazonica. The sequence continues at coordinate 1,923,410 of NC_047117.1, read as the reverse complement.
AAAATTTCATGAAGCAAAGCGGCAGTCTCTCAGCAAGTTCTCAGACAAAAGAAATCCGACGGGAGGGGTGGACCAGTGCTCACTCAAAGCCTGCCCACAGGCGAATGACGCAACCGACAGGCATGGAAAAACTCATGCATGCGCACGAAGGTTCAAGCTTGGCTGATGCAATCACACGTGATTCAAATCCATATAGTTTTTGAAAAAAATAAAAAGGTCCGTTACTTTTTGGACAGACCTTGTATGTACAAGTATTCACAGTCTTGAACCTAAAGTTGAGCTCAGGTGCCTCCTGTTTCCACTGATCATTACCACTCTGAGCTTCATAGTGGAGTAGACCGGAGAAGGATTTTCTTTCACCAAAAGAGATCAAATCTAGACTTGAATCTCAGATGTACCTTCTGGCAGTTTGTAGCTAAACTATCAGATCTTCTTTTTAAGAAAATCCTCCTCTGTACCACTTCATCATGAAGCTGGATAACTGGGGGTACAGTTTACTACAGAGTGTCATACTGTTTGTATTTCTTCATAACTGATGTAAATAAGGTCTGAGACATATTCAGTGGCAGCTTCACCATCAGGGAGCCTCGTCCACAAACACCAAGAAACACTGTTAAAGGGGGAAACACACAGTATGAAGAACAGGGGGATGGAAACCTTTTCAGGGTCATTTGTGTCGGTTCTGTTGTCGTTATGATTTATAAAGAGGAAACACAGTTATTAGACAATGGCTTCACCCAAAAACTAACCATGAGCTGAAAAAAGGTTTTTGTGTTATCATTCATATTCTCTGAAAAATAGCCAACAAACCACACATTCTGCCAGAGTATGTAAATTTTTGAGCCCAACTGTATGTACATCTGATTTCTTAGTTTTTTACTGTAATTTCCAGACTATAAGCCGCTAGTTTTTTCACACACTTTGAACACTGTGGCTTAAACAACAGTAAGTCCCTTCAGCTGCTCCCTTGTTTGGACTCGGGGGTCGCCACAGCAAATCCGAGGTGGATCTGCATGTTGATTTACGCCGGATGCCCTTCCTGATGCAACTCCACATTACATGGAGAAATGTGGCAGGGGTGGGATTTGAACTGGGAACCTGCCACACCGAAACCAAGTGCACTAACCACTTGGCCACCACCCCTACTGTGGCTTAAGCAATGATGCAGCTAATTTATGGATTTTTACAGGCTTTCTCATAAGTCAAAATACGTCAGTTGATGCTGTCCCTTGATTGGCTGAAAGCGACAGTCCTCATGAGGCGTAAATTCACACACATACATAGTAAATATAAAGTGTTACCTGTTCGCTTTAGTGGATTCATCATCATGTCCTGAAGAAAATGATCCGCATAAAGCCTGATTTTGGAAAACAGCATCTGAAAATACTTTAATTCCTTGTCGTGGCTGAAGAAAAGTCCCTCTCGGACACCTTGTGCCACAGTTCCGCCGTCACATCAGTCAGCGGAGCTTCTGTCTAAGTGACAGTGTCTCTGCCTCTCATAGCATCTTTAGCTTGTTGTCCCGTTTGATGCGTCTGGTGGCTGTTGTGTTTTATTACAAACACCTGGAGTAACCTGTCTTGTTGTGGACAAATGTCCTCACGGATCATCTGAGACATCTCTGCTGTGATATTCTCCCTGAGTCAACCTCTCATCTTAGTTAATGTTGTATGCTAATGTTGTTAGCATACATTTAGCAATTGTTGGTAGTTTCACCCGTTAGCTCCACTCCACAATGAATGATTACTGAGAAAATAAGTGACTCAAAACTTTTAAGGTTCATAACAAAGTAGACGTTAGGAGAACCACTGCGCAGTCCAAAAATATGATTTAAGAAACACCTCAACCCAGGTTAGCCTGTTAGCTTAGCTGGGTCAGACCAAAAGAGGGGCGCATGTTCAGTCTGCTTTCACCACATGCTGAGTCACCCAGGCTCCGTCCCTTTTTGCATTAATGAGTCCTTCATGATGTAGCTAAAGTCAGCGCTGAAACATGGCGATGCCCTGACACGGCTTTGTGTCGTGTGTTTGTGTCTCTACATCACGCAGGGTTTGTCCTGGATGGCGACCGTCTGTGTTCAGGCAGACAGTGTTCACGTGTGAAACACAGTGATAAACACATTAAAGCCACAAATACTTGGATTTAACTCTACATGGTGACTTCAGGTTGTTGTTTTTTTTTTTCTTTGTTCTACATTTTGTTATTTGGCGTCTCAGAATGAGAGCATCTGATTGGCTGTTTGTTGGACGCTCCAGCTCTTTGATTTTGTGGGATGAGCTGATGATGCTGACTCCCTGTCTTCCAGGTCTTCTCCTATGTGACGACGCTCCTCTACTTCATTCACACCATCCTGTCCGCTATCCGATGGAAAACCTTCTAGGACGTTGCTCCTCAGAGCAGACCTGAATTCCTTCTGAAACCTTGTACATGTTTGAAGTTGTGGAACGAAGGATCTGGAGTCTGTCCTAATCCACATCCAGCTGTGTCATGACCCTGCTGAGAGGTCAGCAGTGACTTGAGATGATCGGCCACTCTGACATCTGTGATGGTTTTTCCTCAGGTCCTGGGATGATTTGGTCCAACCTCCTCAACAGGCTCATGAAGGTCCACAGCTGGATTAACCTGCTTGGATTCCTCAGACCAAGAATCCTGAACTGGGTCCCTGCTGGTCCTTTGTCTCCAAGTTCCCTTCAGGCACTGAAGACAGTTTAGCTATGGAAGAGACCCACCACCGGGGACTATTTGAACCCTGGGTCTGAGGAGCTGGAATTTAAAACCCAGGTTTTTTTTGGTCTGATAAGCGACAGCATCATTTCTGAAACTAAAGAATTCTCACAAGAATAAATGTTTGTTGTTCTGATAAATAAATTTGAATCACTTTAATCACCAGCTGTCCAGGGTCAGCTCAAGGTCAGCAGGTCAAGTCTTCTCATTCATAACTTGCAAGGTCTTCCCAGGCCACATGGGAGACATGGAATGCTTCCAGTCTCAGTCTGAGGGTTTTCTGGGATTGATTCCCAGTTGGGTATGCCATGTTGGACCAGATGTCATGCATCAGTGCATCCACCACACCATGGAACTGTCATGTGTCCTGGATGGCAACCACCCAGGCAACTAACCAGTCCATCCCCATCTCTCCAAAGTACCCATCTATCTGCTGCAGCCAGGTGAAACTTAGGCGTGTCCTTGGCCAGGTGAAACGTGGGCGTGTCTTCGGTGAGGTGAAATGTGGGTGTGTCCTTGGCCAGGTGAAATGTGGGCGTGTCCTCGACCAGGTGAAACGTGGGCGTGTCTTCGGTGAGGTGAAACGTGGGCGTGTTCTCGGCGAGGGAAAACATGGGCATGTCCTCGGCCAGGTGAAACGTGGGCGTATCCTCGGCCAGGTGAAACGTGGGCATGTCCTTGGCTAGGTGAAATGTGGGTGTGTCCTCGGCCAGGTGGAAGGTGGGAGTGCCCTTGACCTTCTCCTGTCTCTGGGGTCTTCAACACTGAGACACCTCTGTCCTGGATCATGTCCAAAGAAACTCCCCACATGGACTAAATTCAACCTGGTCTCACAGCAAGTTGTGATTCAGCAGCACGAAATATTCATTAATCTATTGGTTCGTGATATTGTGATGAAAAGTGCCTCATTTTCGTCACAGCAGCACAAATTCATTCTCATTCATTCTGTGATGGCTGCATGAAATTAAAAGTGAAGTGGGGGGTCAGGTGGTTATGGTTAGGGTTGGGGGTAGGAGTAGGGTTAGTAATAGTGAGTTAAAAAAAGCTCCATCACGAAAATTTGACTCATTTTGTCACGGGAGCAAAAAACAACAACAACAAAAAAAACCGTGAGACTGGGCTGACTAAATGTGTCTGATGTTCCCTCACAGTGTCAGTGATCCTTCTCATCTGAGTCTCACTAAGTAACCGTTCACTGGACACAAAGTCATTCCAGCAGGAACCAAAGATCTTCCACAGAGACCTGGGACCAAAGACATCCAGTCCTCACCCGAGGACAGGATGGGTCAGGACAGGGCAGGTATTTGATGAAGATGAGGGCCATGAGGGCGCTGATGAGGATCAGGTAGGCCTGCTGGAGCTGCAGGGGGCCTTTCCAGTGGATGCAGATCATCCCCACCACCCCAAAGTTCCAGATGATCGCCCCCAGTCGGGTAGTCCATCGCCACGTTGTAGGTCTTAAAGACTTCCCTGAGGGGAGACGACATCAGGCGACCTGTCAGCGCACTTCAACACGACTCCGAGAGAATCCAACATCAAATTCAACACTGTTTACCATGGTGATGAAACACAATAACTCCATCAAACACATAAAACATGGGGAGGTGATGGTCTAGTGGTTAAGTGTTGGGCTACAGACCAGAGGATCCTCGGTTCAAATCCCAGCCTGACCGGAAAATCATTAAGGCTCCTTGGGCAAGGTCCTTAACCCCTGAGTTGCTCCTGGTGTGTAGTGAGCGCCTTGTATGGCAGCAGCCTAACATCGGGGTGAATGTGAGGCATTATTGTAAAGCACTTTGAGCGTTTTTGCAGATGGAAAAGCGCTATATAAATGCAGTCCATTTACCATTTATTCACTATCAATCTGGAAACCTTTTGTCCAGTAGGAGGCAGTAAAAACTACAATACAGCCATTTCCAACATCCCAAAAGTCCTTCAAAGGGATGGAATACTGAACACATCTAGCTTTTTAGTCCAGGAACCATCTTAAGTTCCTGCCACACTTTGACAGGGAAAAAGGTTTAAAGTGGTTTTGCGTTGCTAAATGAACACCAAATAGCTTTGGCATCAGAGCCCAACTTTTGGTAGAGGTCAAAATGAGGTCAATTGGGATCAAAATTAAAAAAATGTCCCAATCAAAAGGATACCACAGGTACTCATACAGAATCCAAAAATATACCTTTTGTCCTATGGGCCATTTTTGAGTCTTGATCTGAGTTGATCCCATTTTGAAACCAATTTCAAACTGTTTTCCCCGTGAAAGAGTCACAGGACCTTAAGACTGATCCTCTACTATTGGGTCAGTGGTTAGAGTCCAAGTCTGACAACCAGACAGAGCAGGTCTGAAATTATCTGTGTGGTGACCTTCTGGTGATTTAGTTTTCAGATAATTGCTGCAACAACAGGACACCATTTGTCCTGCAGATGTTGCTATGGTTACACAGGGGAGACACAGGTGATGCTAGCTGTTGACATGCATGAATATTTAATCAGCGGGAACATCAGGTGAAGGCGTCGGTGTCGGGGAGGGGCAGACTGAGCTAGAGTGCCTTTATTAGAGAGAGTAGCAACATGACAGGTCGGGAAAGAATCGGTCACGTGACTCCTGGTGCCATCTTGGGGATAAAATAGTTGTTAATGTGTCTGTATGTAAATCAGCTATTTTATTCTATTTATTCTCTGAAAATGTTGGGTTGTTGTTCGTTTGGAGGCACAAATAGACACAACAAGTGCTTCAAGATGTACAGATTCACTTCAGATCTGAACAGAAGAAACATTTGGTAAAATAAAAGCGTGTGGGATGGAAGCGACTTCATCATCAAAGCTTTGAGAGGTCAATTTATTGTTCAGTCCCATGTCAAGTAAAACTCACCTAAACCGTCATCATATAAACCAAATATTCACAGTCACCGGACAAAAAAAGTCCTAAGGTTTTTGTATTGTTTTCCATGGAATAAACATCGTATATTATACTAATAATGAATGTTTATGAGTTCAATGGTACAAATATTTTATGAGATGAAAGCTGGAACAAACCATTTAACTTGGCTTTGCCTCATTGAATGGTTTGTTCCAGCTTTCACTGAATTAAATATTCGTTCCATTGAAAGAATGTAAAAACATTCATTATTTGCTTTATATTACAGCTAAAATAGATCCTTGTCATTTGATATTTTATTAATTTATAAACAACAGAAAAGGGACTTACATGTTGGTGTTCCACTGTGACGTGTAGTCCAGTGATGCAGTGCACCGACTTTGGACTTACATAGAAAAAAAAAAAACTTTGTGTAGTTCCTCAGTCCAGCCAAAAATCATGTCAGTGTTTCATGTGAACAGGTCTTCATGCATCCAGACAGATTACAGTGGGTTTTGTATGTGTATGTGTGTGTGTGGGTGTGTGTTACAAGTAGCGTCAATTAGCTCAATCAAATCATTGTGTTGTCCCCTGCTCATGCACATGCACACATACGCAACCGGCTCGGTCGACTGTGTACATCCTCAGTGTAGTGAAAAAAAAAAATCATATCAGAAATGAGTCCAGCTTTTCTTCTTTCTTCCTGCTAACAGCCTCCAGACAGCACAGTGGATTTGTTCTGTATGTGTGTGTGTGTGTGTGTGAATTAGCAGCATCAGTTAGCTCAATCAAATTACTGCACGGTATGAAAAAAACTCTCTTTTCTTTGTCAGTGGATTGGTTCTGTGTGTGCGTGTGCGCGCATGTGTGGGCGCGTACATGCGCGTACACAAGCACGTGTGCGCACATGCATGAGGACATACGTGTGTGTGTGCACACGTACGTGCGTGTGCATGCAGAGTGCAATGGTACCAAATGTATGGAACCAACTAAATGGAACCAAACTGCACTAAATGCAACGCAGCACAAATGGGATGAATTAATCCATGTCATGTGACATACAAAGCACCAATCAAATGACAAGGATACACTCAGCCGTTATATAAAACAGATTTGTACAGCGGATTTTTCGCTCGCATACGATAAAATGTCCTGTCCAATCACCAGTGGTAGGCACAGTTCCGCTAATCCGCTAACTGCTAATTATCGAAGATAATGTTTTCATTATCGGATTAGCTTTTCAGATCTTTGAAAACCATTATCAGACTAATTATCTGCCGATAAGTTTTGGTCCAATATTTTTTAGGCCGCTAACATATGTTTGCAGATGTGGTAAACAAAGCTGAATAGTTACAAACATCTATGAAATCTAAAATCAGTTGAATACCTATGATGGGGAATTTTCAAGATACTTATCCACTATTAATGTCTTTGACTATGTCTTTGATTATGTCTGTGATCCTGTCTTTGATTCTGTCTTAAATATTATACATGTGTGTGATTTCACTTAATATTGCTCTCTTAGTTAACACTGAACTGTTAAAGTAATCATTAAACTGCTCACACGGGAAGATGAACTTCTGCTCACATGGGGAGTGTGAGAGTGTTTTTGCTAAGCACAGATGTACATTTTAATTAACAGTCCAGCCTTGAGCAGAGAGCAGTGTGACCTGCACACCAGCTCAGGGTTGGATGCTGTTTTCTTGACTGGAGGCATGAAGCCATAACAATTTTCATATCGATGTGAGAACAGACTTTGATTCGCCACTTTGTTTTGTATATTGTCTCTTCCACATGTCTGTATGCAAGTTTATTTTAATAAATACAGGAGGCAAGTGGGCAGGGCCTTCCAGAGCTAATAAGATGGTCGGTGACGAGGGTCACGTTTGTTTGCTCTCTCCTGATTCAGGAAAAGAAATTCAGTGTCTCCTGCGTGATTATTTTCTGTGTTAATTGAGTTGTTCCCTTTTCAGGTTCAACTCTGACAACCTACCTGTTAAATGTTTTGCAGTAGATATGCAATTCGATTCTCCATAAACAGAGGAGAGTTGGTTCTAAAAGGAACCACTGTATTCTTTGCAGGCAAAGAAGAACTTGTCACAGGAAGAAGAGAGAGAAGAAGAGGAGGAAAAAAAAAAACTACGCTGGCAATATCACCCAAGTCATCCAGAGGCATCCAGTTTTAACTTATGGTTAAAATTTTAACCAAACTAATTTTCGGTTATTTAAATTAACGTCACGTCTGAAGTTTTATAAAGTGAAAATATCAGATATATGTTTTAGTTTTAAAGTAATGCACTAATTTTGAAGGTTTTAGTATGGACATGCTGTGTCCAAGTGCATTATGGGTATCTCTCGTGAATATATTCTCTGGGTTTATAGACGTTATTGTGTTTGTTTTATGTAAAAAATTGATCATTGTTTTCAAGATGCCTTCAAATGTTTGTTTGATCCACAACCCAAAGATCCTCACAGCAGAAAAGTCGGCAAATGAACCAGGAAGTTTTCACATTTAAGAAGCACAAGTCAGAATTTTTTTTAAATTGATACATTTCTAATAATTGATCATCAAAATGTTTGTGGATCAATTTAATGAATGATCGGCGTGAGAATCACCGTCGACGTCCAAAAACCACATGACGAACAAACACACGAGCATCACCTCACTCCAACACGTTCACAGCCTGCGTGGCCGTGAGTGGAAACTCTCCATCCTGATGTCTGCTGAGGCGTGATGGGGGACAGCTCTGACCCCAGCGTTCCTGCTGTTAGCGGTTAGCTGTTATCTGTCCAACAAGGAGCTGCTGAAGGGCCGCGGCCACGCACGGCCTTGTATGGCCATGAGGCTGCCAGCAGCATGACGATAACCAGCGACAGCAGTTATGCAGCCATGTTTAGAACAATGTCTGTTTCTGATAAATTTAGAGTCGTTATCGGGGCGAGCGCGCCGAGCTCGGCTCAGCAGGACCCCAGAGGCGCGTCCACGTCCCCAGACGGGCCAAAAAAACCAACAAACACACGTCCAAGACTTTCCTGCAGGTGCAGCGCTGTGACCTACCGCCAGGTGATGTTTCACTGTGAAAGCTAGTAAATATACATTTAATAATGGTTTCATATGGCAGTGACAGGGTGAGTAGTGGTTTCATATGGGTGTGACAGGGTGAGTAATGGTTTCATATGACTGTGACAGGGTGAATGATGGTTTCATATGGCAGTGACAGGGTGAGTAATGGTTTCTTATGACTGTGACAGGGTGAATGACAGTTTCATATGGCAGTGACAGGGTGAGTAGTGGTTTCATATGGGTGTGACAGGGTGAGTAATGGTTTCATATGACTGACAGGGTGAATGATGGTTTCATATGGCAGTGTCAGGGTGAGTAGTGGTTTCATATGACTGTGACAGGGTGAGTAGTGGTTTCATATGGGTGTGACAGGATGAGTAATGGTTTCATATGACTGTGTCAGGGTGAGTAGTGGTTTCATATGGGTGTGACAGGGTGAGTAATGGTTTCATATGACTGTGACAGGGTGAATGATGGTTTCATATGGCAGTGACAGGGTGAGTAATGGTTTCTTATGACTGTGACAGGGTGAATGACAGTTTCATATGGCAGTGACAGGGTGAGTAGTGGTTTCATATGGGTGTGACAGGGTGAGTAATGGTTTCATATGACTGTGACAGGGTGAATGATGGTTTCATATGGCAGTGACAGGGTGAGTAGTGGTTTCATATGACTGTGACAGGGTGAGTAGTGGTTTCATATGGGTGTGACAGGATGAGTAATGGTTTCATATGACTGTGTCAGGGTGAGTAGTGGTTTCATATGGGTGTGGCAGGGTGAGTAATGGTTTCATATGACTGTGACAGGGTGAATGATGGTTTCATATGGCAGTGACAGGGTGAGTAATGGTTTCTTATGACTGTGACAGGGTGAATGACAGTTTCATATGGCAGTGACAGGGTGAGTAGTGGTTTCATATGGGTGTGACAGGGTGAATAATGGTTTCATATGACTGTGACAGGGTGAATGATGGTTTCATATGGCAGTGACAGGGTGAGTAGTGGTTTCATATGGCAGTGACAGGGTGAATGATGGATTGATACAGCAGTGACAGTGAATCATGTTTTCATATGGCTGTGACAGGGTGAATGACAGTTTCATATGGCAGTGACAGGGTGAGTAGTGGTTTCATATGGGTGTGACAGGGTGAGTAATGGTTTCATATGACTGACAGGGTGAATGATGGTTTCATATGGCAGTGACAGGGTGAGTAATGGTTTCTTATGACTGACAGGGTGAATGACGGTTTCATATGGCAGTGACAGGGTGAGTAGTGGTTTCATATGGGTGTGACAGGGTGAGTAATGGTTTCATATGGCAGTGACGGTGAATGATGGATTGATACAGCAGTGACAGTGAATCATGTTTTCATATGGCTGTGACAGGGTGAATGACGGTTTCATACGGCAGTGACAGGGTGAGTAGTGGTTTCATATGGGTGTGACAGGGTGTGTAATGGTTTCATATGACTGTGACAGGGTGAGTAATGGTTTCATATGACTGTGAAAGGGTGAGTAGTGGTTTCATATGGGTGTGACAGGGTGAGTAATGGTTTCATATGACTGTGACAGGGTGAATGATGGTTTCATATGGCAGTGACAGGATGAGTAGTGGTTTCATAGGTGGGAGAGATGGGCCAGGTAATGTTTGAGGCTGCGTTTGTGCTGTTTGTTATCGCAGTTCACAAGTGGACTGATAATGTTTCAGCGTCATTCTCTTCATGCCATTGTGGGTCAAAGGTCAGCTTCAGAAGGGTGAGCATCTTCTTCACACTTCATTTCAAAAATATCTGTAGTTTCTTTGATTCTTGACCTTTATCATTAGAATATCTGTAGTTTCTTTGATTATTGAACTTTATCATTAAAATGCCTGTAGTTCCTTTGATTATTGACTTTATCATTAGAATATCTGTAGTTTCTTTGATTCTTGACCTTTATCATTAAAATGTCTGTAGTTCCTATGATTATTGACTTTAATCATGAAAATGTAGTTTTGACCTTTATCATGAAAATGTCTGTAGTTTGTTTGATTCTTGACCTTTATCATTAAAATATCTGTAGTTCCTTTGATTCTTGAACTTTATCATTAGAATATCTGTAGTTTCTTTGATTCTTGACCTTTATCATTAAAATGTCTGTAGTTCCTTTGATTATTGACTTTAATCATGAAAATGTAGTTTTGACCTTTATCATGAAAATGTCTAGTGTGTTTGATTCTTGAACTTTATCATTAGAATATCTGTAGTTACAGTACTTTGATTCTTGACCTTTATCATTAAAATATCTGTAGTTCCTTTGATTCTTGAACTTTATCATTAGAATATCTGTAGTTTCTTTGATTCTTGACCTTTATCATTAAAATGCCTGTAGTTCCTTTGATTATTGACTTTAATCATGAAAATGTAGTTTTGACCTTTATCATGAAAATGTCTGTAGTTTGTTTGATTCTTGAACTTTATCATTAGAATATCTGTAGTTACAGTACTATCATGAAAATGTCTGTAGTTTGTTTGATTTTTGACCTTGTTGTGAATGTCTAGTTTTTTGTATTCTTTTATCATGAAAATATCTATAGTTTATTTGATTTTTTTTACCTTTGTTGTGAATAATGTCTAGTTTTTTTTATTATTTTGTCATGAAAATGTCTGTAGTTTGTTTGATTTTTGACCTTTGTTGTGAATGTCTAGTTGTTTTATTCTTTTATCATGAAAATATCTGTAGTTTGTTTGATTTTTGACCTTTGTTGTGAATAATGTCTAGTTTTTTTTATTCTTTTATCATGAAAATATCTATAGTTTGCTTGATTTTTTACCTTTGCTGTGAATGTCTAGTTTTTTATTATTTTGTCATGAAAATGTCTGTAGTTTGTTTGATTTTTGACCTTTGTTGTGAATAATGTCTAGTTTTTTTATTCTTTTATCATGAAAATATCTATAGTTTGTTTGATTTTTGACCTTTGTTGTGAATAATGTCTAGTTTTTTATTCTTTTATCATGAAAATATCTATAGTTTGTTTGATTTTTGACCTTTGTTGTGAATAATGTCTAGTTTTTTATTATTTTGTCATGAAAATGTCTGTAGTTTGTTTGATTTTTGACCTTTGTTGTGAATATCTAGTTTTGTATTCTTTTATTATGAACATGTCTGTAGTTTGTTTGATTTTTGACCTTTGTTGTGAATATCTAGTTTTGTATTCTTTTATCATGAACATGTCTGTAGTTTGTTTGATTTTTGACCTTTGTTGTGAATAATGTCTAGTTGTTTTATTCTTTTATCATGAAAATGTCTGTAGTTTGTTTGATTTTTGACCTTTGTTGTGAATAATGTCTAGTTTTTTTATTCTTTTATCATGAAAATATCTATAGTTTGATTTTTTTACCTTTGTTGTGAATAATGTCTAGTTTTTTATTATTTTGTCATGAAAATGTCTGTAGTTTGTTTGATTTTTGACCTTTGTTGTGAATATCTAGTTTTGTATTCTTTTATTATGAACATGTCTGTAGTTTGTTTGATTTTTGACCTTTGTTGTGAATATCTAGTTTTGTATTCTTTTATCATGAACATGTCTGTAGTTTGTTTGATTTTTGACCTTTGTTGTGAATAATGTCTAGTTTTTTATTATTTTGTCATGAAAATGTCTGTAGTTTGTTTGATTTTTGACCTTTGTTGTGAATATCTAGTTTTGTATTCTTTTATTATGAACATGTCTGTAGTTTGTTTGATTTTTGACCTTTGTTGTGAATAATGTCTAGTTGTTTTATTCTTTTATCATGAAAATGTCTGTAGTTTGTTTGATTTTTGACCTTTGTTGTGAATAATGTGTAGTTTTTTATTATTTTGTCATGAAAATGTCTGTAGTTTGTTTGATTTTTGACCTTTGTTGTGAATATCTAGTTTTGTATTCTTTTATCATGAACATGTCTGTAGTTTGTTTGATTTTTGACCTTTGTTGTGAATAATGTCTAGTTGTTTTATTCTTTTATCATGAAAATGTCTGTAGTTTGTTTGATTTTTGACCTTTGTTGTGAATAATGTCTAGTTTTTTATTATTTTGTCATGAAAATGTCTGTAGTTTGTTTGATTTTTGACCTTTGTTGTGAATATCTAGTTTTGTATTCTTTTATTATGAACATGTCTGTAGTTTGTTTGATTTTTGACCTTTGTTGTGAATATCTAGTTTTGTATTCTTTTATCATGAACATGTCTGTAGTTTGTTTGATTTTTGACCTTTGTTGTGAATAATGTCTAGTTGTTTTATTCTTTTATCATGAAAATATCTATAGTTTGTTTGATTTTTGACCTTTGTTGTGAATAATGTCTAGTTTTTTTATTCTTTTATCATGAAAATATCTATAGTTTGATTTTTTTTACCTTTGTTGTGAATAATGTCTAGTTTTTTATTATTTTGTCATGAAAATGTCTGTAGTTTGTTTGATTTTTGACCTTTGTTGTGAATGTCTAGTTGTTTTATTCTTTTATCATGAAAATATCTGTAGTTTGTTTGACTTTTGACCTTTGTTGTGAATAATGTCTAGTTTTTTATTATTTTGTCATGAAAATGTCTGTAGTTTGTTTGATTTTTGACCTTTGTTGTGAATAATGTTTAGTTTTTTATTATTTTGTCATGAAAATGTTTGTAGTTTGTTTGATTTTTGACCTTTGTTGTGAATAATGTCTAGTTTTTATTATTTTATTGTGAAAATGTCTGTAGTTTATTTGATTCTTGATCTTTATCGTGAAAATCTTGGTCATTTTTTCTTTTGACCATTATTGTGAAAATGTCTGTCGTTTCTTTGCAGTTGTGACTCTTAAATTGGTCTTTGGACCATGAGGAGTGTGTTTAGATCGTGTCCTTCAGTCTTCCCGTAAAGGTCCTTTATCTTCATGTGTTAAAAATAGACCATTAAACATTTCTGCCGCTGCTTGAGGCTCCACACAAACACTTTGATTAATTACTAATTTACGGAAGGAAGCACTAAAACGGCTCCTGATGGGAACCAACATCCACCTCCAAATATTTCCTTTGTTTTACTTTGACATGCGTTCTTTGTTACATCACAAAGAGTTGATGGGATCAAAGATTCAGATATTTGTCTGTTGGTTGTTTCAGGATGTGTGAGTGTCTGTCTGCTTTATAGGGTTAACTTCTACTGAGAGAGAGAGAGAGAGGGAGAGAGAGAGACTGAGAAGGAGACAGAAAGAGAGAGAGGGAGAGGGAGAGAGAGAGACTGAGAAGGAGACAGAAAGAGAGAGAGGGAGAGGGAGAGAGAGAGACTGAGAAGGACACAGAAAAAGAGAGAGAGAGAGAGAGAGACAGAGTGTTTGATGTCAGACGGAGGAAAACTTGTCTGAAAGGATTCTGTTGTTTCTGGATTAATTGAAATCTTGTCTTCTTTCTTTCTTTTTTTGGAGAGGGGGATCCTGATTCTGTAACGACTCCAAACTTTCCAGGTTTTTTTTTATATTTCTTGTTATTTTTCCAGATCGCCTGTTTGACAGTACGTATGAGACTTTCTGTTATGTGTATTTGTCTCATTAAATTCTCAGATAATGACCATAAGTCAAATTTACAGTTGGATGAACATATGTGAACATTTCTAAGCCAGGATACGATATGATGTCATAAAGTGCTGAATCTTCCTTTGCGATGCTGATGTGGATGCTGTCCTGCAGGTTAAAGATGTTTAGAGGTTTCATTAAAATAGCAGGGGTGGTGGCCAAGTGGTTAATGCGCTTGGTTTCAGTGCAGAAGGTTCCTGGTTCAAATCCCACCCCTGCCACATTCCTCCATGTAATGTGGAGTTGCGTCAGGAAGGGCATCCGGCGTAAAACCTGTGCCAATTCAACACGCAGATCCACCTTGGATTTGCTGTGGCGACCCAGAGTGCAAACAAGGGAGCAGCCGAAGGGACTTACTAGAGGTTTCATTAAAATCATCTGGACTTTTTAAAATCTTCCAAACAGCTAAACATCTTCAGCTCAAGACAACCTAATGGTGGTTATTTTTTTATTTTTTCAGTCCTGTTTGATTTACAGTAGGACATCTGAAACACACATGAGCCTCTGTCAGTGGAGTTTGGTGCAGAGGTCGGCTTAGGGTCACAGAAGAGTTGCTGACATTTTGACAGATTCATGTCCGGTTTTGATTGGCAGATCCCAGTGATTTCCATGTTGTTGGTCCTTTGTCAAACAGTGCCCCCTTCTGGCTCACTGACAGCCACAATAGTGTTCTGGCGATTATGTGATCAACTTTGTCTGAATATCTTAGGAGCGGCGGACAGATTTCAAGTTTTCCTCAGCTGGTGACTGCAGGTCAGAGTTCACCAAAGTTTAACTCACGATAAATGACTTCAGCAAATATTTGCTCATGTTTGCTGATCTCAGCAAATTATCTTGAAAACGATGTCCGCATAAATTTACTGTGAAGAATCTTTTGATGTTTTATGTTTTTGTGCCTGCAGGGTCAGCGGAGCTGAACTGTCACCATGGACGGAGCCACGCCCTCATTTGTGTTCTCCACCTATCAGCTTCTTTTCCTTACAACCATCATCTCATCTGAAATCCTTCATTCAGCAGCAGGGGGCTCCACTGCCCCCAAGTCCAACGCCACACTCACCAACCGCACAAAATGTGGCGGCAGCACCAACTGCATTGTGGGTGTCATCCTGCCGCTGTGGGAGCCGGAGAACCCGGCCTTCACCGACCGCCTGGCCAGAGCCACCATTTACTTTGTGGGTTTGGCCTACATGTTCCTGGGCGTGTCCATCATTGCTGACCGATTTATGGCTTCCATCGAAGTCATCACCTCCCAGGAGAAACAGATCACCATCAAGAAACCAAATGGAGACAAGATCACCACCACAGTACGCATCTGGAATGAGACTGTGTCCAACCTGACCCTGATGGCCCTGGGTTCTTCCGCCCCAGAAATCCTGCTGTCAGTCGTGGAGGTTTGTGGTCATGACTTTAATGCCGGTGAACTTGGGCCGAACACAATTGTAGGAAGTGCTGCTTTCAACATGTTTGTGATCATCGGCCTCTGTGTCTCTGTCATTCCTGAAGGAGAGACCAGGAAGGTGAAGCACCTCCGGGTGTTTTTTGTCACGGCCACCTGGAGCGTGTTCGCGTACACCTGGCTTACCTGATCTTGGCTGTCTTTTCTCCAGGGATTGTGGAGATATGGGAGGGGCTTCTTACCCTCTTCTTCTTCCCTCTCTGTGTGGGGTTTGCTTACGTGGCCGACCGCAGACTTCTTTTCTACAAATATGTCTACAAACGGTACAGAGCAGGGAAGCAGAAGGGAATGATCATTGAAACCGAGGGGGAGCCGGATCTTCCCTCAAAGGTCCACGTTGAAATGGGTGATAAAATCTTCAACGCTCTCGAAGAAGACTTCACAGATGGGGAGGCGGATTTTTATGTGAAGGAACTGGATGAGGAGGAGGCCAGGAAAGAGATGGCCCTGATCTTGAAGGAGCTGAAGCAAAAAAACCCAGAGAAGGACACAGAGCATTTGATCGAGATAGCGAATTATCAGGTTTTAGCGCACCAACAAAAGAGTCGTGCATTCTACCGCTGTCAGGCGACACGGATCATGACAGGCGCAGGTAACATCCTGAAGAAGCACGCCGCGGACCAGGCCAAGAGAGCCTTTCAGTTTGACCTCTGCCTGGAGGTCTCAGAGAGTGACTTTTCCTCCAAGGTTTTCTTCGATCCTGGTACCTACCAGTGCCTGGAGAACTGTGGCAGCGTGGCTTTGAATGTGGTGCGTCGTGGGGGAGACCTAATGAGGACCATTTCAGTGGACTACCAGACTGAAGACGGCACTGCAAACGCCGGCTCAGATTACCAGTTTAGCCAGGGTATGCTGGTGTTCAAACCAGGGGAGGCAGAAAAGGAGATCCGCATCCCCATTATTGATGACGACATCTTTGAGGAGGATGAGCATTTCCTGGTTCATCTTAGCAATGTGAAGGTCATATGTGAGGACACTGATTTGGATGACCACAGGGAGAACCGTGTGGACACTCTTGCCGGCTTAGGCCTCCCATGCACAGCTACGGTGACGATCTTCGATGACGACCACGCGGGGATCTTTACTTTTGAGGAGCCGGTGGTGACTGTGAGTGAGAGCATCGGGATGATGGAGGTCAAGGTGATCCGGACTGCTGGAGCCCGTGGCGTTGTGGTGGTGCCGTACAAAACCCTGGAGGGCACGGCTAAAGGAGGTGGAGAGGACTTTGAGGACACACATGGAGTCCTGGAGTTTGAGAACGATGAGATCTCGTAAGTATGACCACAGATGTCTGTCTCACTCAGTGTGCCGCAAGGCATTGTGGGGTTTTATTTGCATAACATTGTTGGGACTCATTACTGTTTCTTTGGAAAACCTGGATGGTGCAGCGCTGGGTTGCAGCGGAACATATTAAGAAGTCCCTTTATTTGATCTCATGATCGCTTCCACTCAGTCTCACATCCATCTCCACTCAGTCTCACGTCCATCTCCATGCAGTCTCACGTTCGTCTGCACACAGTCTCATGATCGCCTCCACTCAGTCTCATGTCCATCTCCACTCAGTCTCACGTTCATCTACACGCAGTCTCACGTTATTCACCGGGCATTCTCATGTCCGTCTGCAGCCAGTCTCACATTTGTCTGCACGCAGTCTCATGATTGCCTCCACTCAGTCTCACGCCCGTCTCCACTCAGTCTCACATCCGTCTGCATGCAGTCTCATGTTCGTCTCCACGCAGTCTCACATTCGTTGCTATGCAGTCTCACAATCGTCTCCACGCAGTCTCACGATCGTCTCCACGCAGTCTCATGTCCGTCTCCACGCGGTGGCATGTTTGTCACCATGCATTCTCACGTCAGTCTCCACGCAGTCTCACGATCGTCTCCACACAGTCTCATGATCGTCTCCACGCAGTTTCACGTTCGTCACCACGCATTATCATGTCTGTCTCCACGATCGTCTCCACGCAGTGCCACGTTCATCACCATGCATTCCCACATCAGTCTCCACGCAGTCTCATGTCCGTCTCCACGCATTCTCACGTCCATCTCCATGCAGACTCACGTTTGTCTCCACACAGTCTCATGTCCGTCTCCATGCAGTCTCATGTCCGTCTCCACTCAGTCTCACGTCTGTCTCCACTCAGTCTCACGTCTGTCTCCACTCAGTCTCACGTCCATCTCCATGTAGTCTCACATTCGTCTCCACGCTGTCTCACGTTATTCACCAGGCATTCTCATGTCTGTCTCCACGCAGTCTCACATTCATCTGCACGCAGTCTCATGATCGCCTCCACTCAGTCTCATGTCCATCTCCACTCAGTCTCACGTCCGTCTCCATGCAGTCTCACGTTCGTCTCCACGCAGTCTCATGTTATTCACCGGGCATTCTCATGTCCGTCTGCACACAGTCTCACAATCGTCTGCACGCAGTCTCATGATCGCCTGCACTCAGTCTCACGTCCGTCTCCACTCAGTCTCATGTCCATCTTCATGTAGTCTCACGTTCATCTCCACGCAGTCTCACGTTATTCACCGTGCATTCCCATGTCTGTCTCCACGCAGCCTCACATTTGTCTGCATGCAGTCTCATGATCGCCTCCACGCAGTCTCATGTTTGTCTCCATGTGACACAACAAACTTCAAAAGAACGATGATGAAGATGAAAAAATTAAATTCACAACATTTAAATTCTGCTGATCTCTGTTTATTTCAGTATCATCTGAACTTTTCCAAAGTGTTTGATATGTTTGTTTCTTTGTCTCCAGTAGCTGAAGAACTTGGTCTGTTCTGACCAGGTTCAGGTATTTGCGCCTTACTGAGTCTGTTGTCCTGATGGTTTTGGGTCTTGTGCAGTTCGATGCTGGTTCTGAGTTCCTCCGTGTCCTTATTAGGACCTGCAGCGGGCCGATCCTGCTCATCGTCAGTCACAGACTGGATCCTAAAGCCCAGATCTGGAACTGCTCCTCTCAGGGGAGGTCTAAATCCTGATGACACGGCGGCACGCACAGCTGGTCCCGGTCCAATCCTGGTCCTGGTCCAATCCCGGTCTGACAATAAGCAGACTGACCTGCCAGCACAGAGGAGCTTCAGACATCTCAAAGTTTTTCTGAAACATGCTTCATTTAGTGTTCTGAGCCTTTCAGACGAATGAATCATGTTTCCGTCTGAATAAACAGGAAGCGGGTAACTGTGCACACAGCGCCACCAGCAGGTCAGAGTAGCCACATGTTTTTCATTTACTTCATGACATCAAATGCTTTACTTTTGTTAGCATGTTAATGCGCTACTGTCATCATGCTAACACTGTAAAATGAGCACATTCTGTGTTTTGTCATTACCCATAATGCCGTGTGGCGTGACACTGTCAGCACGCGCTGAAGGCTGTAATCACCGGCTGTTTACGCCGTAATTGCTGTGACGAGGTCATCTCATTTCCCTGAAAATGTTTTGTCTTTTTTCAAGACAAGATGATTTAAAACATTAAAAAAAGACAAAATGACACTTTGGACTTTGTATGTACAACTGTAAATGAAGAATATTTATAAAGTATAAATAAATGTTAAAAATGGTTATGAAAAAAGGCCAACCATCAAGTTGTGCATTGGTCGTACTCCGCTAACACAGAATGATCCTGAAAAACCAGCGGGAACATCCTCAATAATCGCGACAAATGACGTAAATCAACGTTAAATAATGAAAACGGCGAGACACAAAGAATTGCACTCAGCCCTTTGTTTGTTTACAGCCAATGAGGTGAGTTCCTGCCACGCTGCTGCCACGCTGCTGCCACGCGCACAGTGCTGACATGCTAACGCTAGCTTCTGTTATATCTGTGTTAGCCTGTTAGCTTGGTAATGCTGATGACAGTACAGTTTGTCGAGCCGTAGAAAGACAGTGATGTTAAGGTCGACCTGAGGCAGAGCCAGAACGGTTCAGTGGGCTGCTGGAAGCGGCAAAACAACATGTACTTCAAAACCTGCTGTTTCCCCAAAAACCCGCCATTTCTCCGAAATGCTAAAATATGTCCAGAAGCTTCTGCTTGTCGGAATCAAAACCAGCCACAATAAAACGTGCTGCCATAAAAAAAAAAAAAAAACAGAGGTCAGGGTTACCAGGGTTTTTTTTTTTTCCATATAAACATCTTCTTGATTTCTATGAAAAACTCCAGAGGAGGTGGCAAATGAACATTCTGGAACACATAGAGAAGTTTAGGTAATATATTTAATTATTTAAATTCTCCCAATCATGGACATTGTTAATGTCAACCATTGATAGAATCACTTATTCCCATCATTATGAAGTTATAATTTCTTTCAGCAATTTGTTCAAGATCTGGCAAAATTTGTATTCCCAAATACTCAAATTGTGTTCCTACACTGAACGGTGATAGTTGGGAAAGTGTAATGACACGGACCCACAACAGGGGGCGTAAATGAACGGACAATAGATGAGTCAAAAATACAACACTTTACTGTTGTTAAATGTGCACAACGAAATACAGACAAATGCAGAATTTGGTTCACAATCAAAATATACAAAGTGACGTGTGGGTAGGCTCGAGGATAGGAGACGTCCGTCCCGAGTAGAACCGGATCCCACACGATTTCCACTGCCACCGAACCCGAAGGATATTGGAACCGTTAAGTCCTGAGTCCCCAGGTGGTCACCGTCTCTGACTGTTAGATCTGGTACTGCTGGCAGGAAGCAGAAGACAGAAGTAATGAGTGTGTGAAAAACACACCCAGTAAACAGCAAGTTCTTCTTGTATTAGTCGGGTGGGAAAGACACCTCCACCTCAAGTACACAGTTTATACAGAGTCTGTAATCCTACTTATTGAAGTTCAGAGTGAGGAGTGAAGTGCGTCACTCCTCCACCGTCCGCGAACCCAGCCTCAGCTGAAAGTAGCGATCCAGACACCTGCAAACAGTTCAACACACACGAAAACAAGTAACGTGCGTCAACACAACAACGGCTGAGAATTTACCGTGAAGGTAGATGACATCTCGGCGACGAGGTGGACATGTCGTCCTGCTTTTGTGTGTGTGGGTGATGACCAGGTGATTGGTGACAGCTGTCATAGTTGATGAGTGACAGCTGTCACCCCGGCTGTTCCTGTGAGGCGGCAGCGCCCTCTCGTGCCTGAAGCCCGCACTTCAGGCAGGGCGCCATTTGGTAGTGGGCCAGCAGTACCTCCTCTTCAGCGGCCCACACAACAGTGATGTCTCTGGGCCTGGATCAATTCTGTCGTCTGCATTAAGTAGTAAGATCGAGGATTTGGGTTGATTAATTTATAGCCTGAAGTATCACTATATGATGTAATTATCTCTAAAATATACTGTAAAGATTGGCTCAGCTTTACAGGAACAAAATAATATCATCAGCAAATACTGAGATCCTGTGCTCAGCAGGGCTGACAGTAATACTAGCGAGGCATGGAAGCGAGCGTAGTGCAATTGCCTGTGGCTCAATGACGAATACAAACAACAGGCGTGAACGTGGACAGCCTTGTCTACAGCCTCTTTTAATTACTGTTGGTTTGGAAATGTTCCTGTTAGTTCTTATTTCTGTAGTGGGGTTGCTATATAATTTTTTTAATCCATTTTATAAAATTCTTTCCACATCCATATTTCTTCAAAACCTTAAAGAGATACATATCCACTCAGCTCTATCAAATGCCTTCTCAGCATCTAGTGATAGAAGGGCCTTCATTTGCTGCTCCATTATTACTGTGTATTACACTTAACACTCTCCTTACATTATGAAAACCCACTCCCCCGATTAAAAAAACATTTTTGTCCCTGATAATTATATCTGGTGTTTTTCTGTCTACTGTGTGTTGCAGTCGTCATGCTGGGTAGCAGGATTTTCTGCCATTTTTTCTATTTTGAGTGAAATCTGAAGTGTTTGTTGGTTTTTGCGCAATTTGTGTGAATGCTTAAGTGATGTGTTGATGTTAAACTTGGGTGTGGTTTTGACACAAGTGTAAAAAAGGTTCTAAAACCTGTAAAGTGCAAAAGGTGATGTCATCATTCATGTCTTGAACATGTGTGGTTGGTAAATGTAAACAGAATATGAGACCAAATTCTTCCTTGGGTCCCAGTCTGTAAATTCTCTGTGACATCACAAAGGGCCCCTTCACACATAGTACAAATAAGTACAATTCAGGGTGAATCATGGCGGAACAGCTCGTAGGAGCGAACCATGAAAACATTGAGCCAACAGGCAGGTGGGAATGATGCCGCTGCAACGGTTTTGTTCATGTGGGAACACAGTGCGAGTAGTTGCAGCGTGTGTAACCACATCATGTAGCTACTGTGAAAAAAAATACATGCCACCAACGGGATTCGAACCTGCGTTTTACAAAAGCTGTGATTGCCAGCCAGAAATATTACCACTGAGCTACCATCACTGTACTGTAAAAGGTGCAGGAAAATGCCTGATATCAAGAAGGACATGGACGTATTTAAAAAAAAAATACAACCATACACTATATGTTGCTCCCGGTGTGTAGTGAGCATCGTGAGCATCTTGTATGGCAGCACCCTGACATTGAGGTGAATGTGAGGCATTATTTGTAAAGCGCTTTGAGCGTCTGATGCAGATGGAAAAGCGCTATATAAATGCAGTCCATTTACCATTTTACCATATAAAAACACTGCATTTTATTGAATCTCTCTTATCAAGCGGACAATACAAGTATGAACTGTTCCTCTGTAGATGACCCATGGTCACAGACATACAGTCATGAAATGACATGAATGAGAAGCAGGGCGCTCTTATCATGTCCACATCTGCTGGCCCGGTGTGTCCAGCTGGCGCCATGTGCATGTCCAGCCCAACATGCGTGTCTTGTGGATGGCCCACCGCAGGACACACACCGCATCATGTGGAACAGAGCTCACATGGGTGACGTGACATTCAGATCTGACAGTCCGGACAGTGTTATAACAGCCTGTCAATGTGCACACCGTGTGTGTGCTCGCTGCAGCCCATTGCATCAGCGACATATGTTTTTATGCATGTCCATGTGAGGACAGCAAGCAGAGACACACGCATCACAGTGGACAGTTGTTAGTTCATGTCCATCCAAACATGGTACATGTTCCCCAGCTGGGACATCCAGAACCACAGATCTCCACAGCTGCTCCTGTCGGCGGACACACACCGTGAGTTCAGCGCACACACCAACGTCTCACTGTGTCTCTTTGCAAAGTCCCCTTGACAAATTTCACATCCAGCTCAACAGTGATCATCTGCCGACTGTTTTTGTGATGATAGTACGACTGGCCACACATTTGCTAAGTGCCAAGTGAGCGGTGTTAGATGTTCGTGTGTGTCACCTGGAATTTGGCCGACACCTGCCACGACAAGGATCAATGCGCTCTCACAGCGCACATGCTGTCTTTCAGCTGCTGGTGTGTGCAAATAGTTGTAGCAGCAGGTGTACGAGGTGTTGGAGGCAGCTTTGATTTTACACGTTTTGCGTACAATTCCTGCTTCATGCACACTTCAGGCGCAATTCAACCACATTCGTACTATGTGTGAAGGGGCCCAAAGGTCTGACAGGTTAAGAATCAGAGTGCCCTCTGTTGGTTGGTAAAGGTAGTAAATTTTACTGGATGTATGATGAAGGTCAATGATGAGTTTATGGTTCATTCCATATTGCTAAAGAACAAACAAAGAAACAAACAAATACTGTATTGTTGGGTGGGGTGAAGGGGGGGGGGTCCTGCACCTGAAGCTGTTAGTGATTATTTTTGAAGATCAAAGGTCAGAGTGAGCTGTTGCTCTGTTACTGATGATGTCACCACCATTCATCACAGCTCTGTATTCTGCATGGTTCTCTCCTCTGTGTGTTTGTGTGTGTGTGTGTGTGTGTGTGTGTGTGTGTGTGTGTGTGTGTGTGTGTGTGTGTGTGTGTGTGTGTGTGTGTGTGTGTGTGTGTGTGTGTGATTTCAGCAAAATGATACAGATCAATATAATCGATGATGAAGCGTATGAAAAAAACAAGAACCTCTTCTTAGAGATCGGAGAGCCTCGGCTCCTGGAGATGAGTGAGCGAAAAGGTGGGGGCGTTGTCTACCTGTGCTGTAACCCCGCCCCCTGAAGTCACCTGTAATGGAGATGACCTCTGACTTGTGATGTGAGCTCACCTCACAGCCTCAGGGGAAACTCAGATGATTGTGATTCACAGTGGTTTGCTGAACATCCACCTCCAAAGAATCCAACAAACTTCACTCTGATTCCACTCACAACTGCTAATCGATCACTGATGAAGTCATCAGGACCTTTGTGGAGCAAGTGTGGGCCTGTGACCTGTAACAACCCCGTGTGTTCGTGGATGTGTACATGTGTGTGTTGGCGTGTGTGTTTGTGTGTGTGTGTCTGTGTGTGTGCACATGTGGTTGTGTGTGCGTATGTGTGTGTGTTCACCTGTATGCGTATGTGTGTTTGTGTGTGTTTGTGTGCGTATGTGTGTGTTCACC
Organism: Thalassophryne amazonica; assembly: GCF_902500255.1. NCBI lineage: Eukaryota > Metazoa > Chordata > Actinopteri > Batrachoidiformes > Batrachoididae > Thalassophryne > Thalassophryne amazonica. Next base: position 1,899,261 of record NC_047117.1, on the reverse strand, counting down.
TGTGAGCTTATATGCATGTGTGTGTGTTAGCATATGTGTGTTGACCTTTGTGTGTGTGTGTTCACCTGTTTGTGTGTGCGTATGTGTGTGTGTTCACCTGTGTACATGCGTGGGCGTGCATATATATGTTTGTGTGTTCACCTATGAGCTTATATGCATGTGTGTGTGTTAGCATATGTGTGTTGACCTTGTGTGTGTGTGTGTTCACCTTTTGTGTGTTCGTATGTGTATGTGTGTGTGTTCACCTGTGTGCGTGTGTGCACAAATGTGTGTGTTCACCTTTGTGTGCATGTCCGTCTGTATGTGTGTGTGTGTGTGTGTGTGTGTGTGTGTGTGTGCGTGCGCACATGTTCGGCTGTGTGTGTGTGCGCGCGCGTTTGTCTGTATGTGTGTGTGTTCACCTGTGTGTGTGTGCGCGCGTGTGTTTGCCTGTATGTGTGCGTGTTTGCCTGTGTGTGTGTGTGTGTTCGCCTGTGTGTGTGTGCGTGTGTTCACCTTTTGTGTGTTTGTGTGTGTGTATGTGTGTGTATTCACCTGTGTTCGTGTGTGCGCAAATGTGTGTGTTCACCTGTGTGTGCATGTTCGCCTGTATGTGTGTGTGTGTGTATGTGCATATGCGTGTGTGTATTCACCTGTGTGCATGTATGTGTGTGTGCATATATATGTTTGTGTGTTCACCTGTGAGCTTATATGCATGTGTGTGTGTTAGCATGTGTGTGTTGACCTTTGTGTGTGTGTGTGTTCACCTGTTTGTGTGTGCGTGTGCGTTTGCCTGTATGTGTGCGTGTTTGCCTGTGTGTGTTTGCCTGTGTGTGTGTGTTTGCCTGTATGTGTGCGTGTTTGCCTGTGTGTGTTCGCCTGTGTGTGTGTGTTTGCCTGTATGTGTGCGTGTTCACCTGTGTGCGTGTTTGCCTGGGTGTGTGTGCACGTGTGTTTGCCTGTATGTGTGCATGTTTGCCTGTGTGTGTGCGTGTTCGCCTGTGTGTGTGTGTGTGTATTCACCTGTGTACGTGTGTGTGCGCATATATATGTTTGTGTTCACCTGTGAGCTTATATGCATGTTTGTGTGTTAGCATGTGTGTGTTGACCTGTTTGTGTGTGCGCACGTGTGTTTGCCTGTATGTGTGCGTGTTCGCCTGTGTGTGTGTGTGTATTCGCCTGTGTGTGTGTGTGTGTGTGTGTGTGTGTGTGTGTGTGTGTGTGTGTGTGTGTGTGTGTGTGTGTGTGTGCGTGCGTTACGGTCTGACCTTTGTGTTCCACCTCGTTGCGGCAGCTGGTGAGGTGAGGTCACATCCTCTTCCTTACTACAGTGTTACCATGGAAACCCGCCTGCTGACCTTGATGGCCTGTTGGTTTTTTGTGTGAACATATTTAAATGTGTGTTGTGGACTAATGCATGAGCCCTGACCTTTGACCTGCCCTGCTGCTGTTGTGCTGCTCTTTCGTTCGCAGGAAGTCCATTTCGCTTAGAATAATTGACCGTGATGAGTACGATAAGCGGGTCAGCTTCTACGTCGAGCTGCAGCCGCCGTTTTGGAACATGAGGAGATGGACAGGTGTGGGTGTGGCACCGTGACCCCTCTGATGACCTTTCACTTCTTTTCATGCTCTCTGACTGCTGCTTGCTCTGATTGGGTAGACCTGTTTAAGCCAGGCCGGATCTGATGTGACCTGGGTCAGTGGAACTGGGACGGGATGAGACGGGTTCAGATCGAGGAGCCTGGGAGGGCGGAGTCCAGGTCAGCCTGTTTGTGGGTGATTGGAGGAGGCTGAGCAGGTGCTGGTTTCATGTTGGACCTGACCAGAACTAGACAGGAGTGATTTGGACACAGAAGGACTGAAGATTGTGAGGACAGAACTCAGATTCTGGACTCACACGATAATCCAACAAACATTTGCTTGTGTGTGAGTGTGTTTGTTTATTTGTGTGTGTGAATGTGTTTGTTTCTGTGTGTGTTTGATTCTGTGTGTTTGTGTGTTTTGTTTCTGTGTGTTTGTTTGTTTGTGTGTTTTTTGTCTCAGTGTGTGTTTGTGTTTATTTGTGTGTGTGTTTGTGTGTTTTTGTCTCTGTGTGTGTTTTTTGCCTTTGTGTGTGTTTGTGTGCTTTTTGTGTTGGTGTGTGATTGTGTGTTTTTTGTCTCGGTGTGTGTTTGTGTGTGTTTTTTGTCTGTGTGTTTGTGTGTTTTTTGTCTGTGTGTGTTTTTTGTCTGAGTGTGTGTTTTTTGTCTGTGTGTGTGATTGTGTGTTTTTGTCTGTGTGTGTTTGTGTGATTTTTATCTGTGTGTGTGTTTTTTGTCTCGGTGTGTGTTTGTGTGTTTTTGTCTCTGTGTGTGTTTTTTGTGTGTGTGTGTGTGTTTGTGTGTTTTTTGTCTCGGTGTGTGTTTTTTGTCTCGGTGTGTGATTGTGTGTTTTTTGTCTGTGTGTGTTTGTGTGTTTTTTGTCTGTGTGCGATTGTGTGTTTTTTGTCTCGGTGTGTGTTTGTGTGTTTTTTTGTCTGTGTGTGATTGTGTGTTTTTTGTCTGTGTGTGATTGTGTGTTTTTTGTCTCGGTGTGTGTTTTTTGTCTCGGTGTGTGATTGTGTGTTTTTGTCTGTGTGTGTTTGTGTGTTTTTTGTCTGTGTGTGATTGTGTGTTTTTTGTCTCTGTGTGTGTTTTTTGTCTGTGTGTGTGTTTTCTGTCTGTGTGTTTTTTGTCTGTGTGTGTTTGTGTGTTTTCTGTCTGTGTGTGTGTTTTTTGTCTGTGTGTGTTTGTGTGATTTTTGTCTGTGTGTGTGTTTTTTGTCTCGGTGTGTGTTTGTGTGTTTTTGTCTCTGTGTGTGTTTTTTGTGTGTGTGTTTGTGTGTTTTTTGTCTCGGTGTGTGTTTGTGTGTTTTTGTCTGTGTGTGTGTTTTTTTTCCGTGTGTGTTTGTGTGTTTTTTGTCTGTGTGTGTGTGTTTTTTGTCTGTCTGTGTGTGTGTGTGTTTGTGTGTTTTTTTTGTCTCTGTGTGTGTGTTTTTGTCTGTGTGTGTTTGTGTGTTTTTTGTCTTGGTGTGTGTGTGTGTGTTTTTTGTCTGTGTGTGTGTGTTTTTTCCGTGTGTGTTTGTGTGTTTTTTGTCTGTGTGTGTGTGTTTGTGTGTTTTTTGTCTGTCTGTGTGTGTGTGTGTTTGTGTGTTTTTTGTCTCTGTGTGTGTGTTTTTGTCTGTGTGTGTTTGTGTGTTTTTTGTCTTGGTGTGTGTGTGTGTGTGTGTGTGTGTCTGTGTGTGTTTGTGTGTTTTTTGTCTGTGTGTGTGTTTTTTGTCTCGGTGTGTGTGTTTTTTGTCTGTGTTTGTGTGTTTTTTGTCTCTGTGTGTGTTTGTGTGTTTTTTGTCTCGGTGTGTGTTTGTGTGTTTTTTGTCTCGGTGTGTGTTTGTGTGTTTTTGTCTGTGTGTGTTTGTGTGTTTTTTGTCTGTGTGTGTGTTTGTGTGTTTTTTGTCTCTGTGTGTGTGTTTGTGTGTTTTCTGTCTGTGTGTGTGTTTTTTGTCTCTGTGTGTTTTGTGTGTGTGTGTGATTGTGTGTGTTTTGTCTCGGTGTGTGATTGTGTGTTTTTTGTCTCGGTGTGTGTTTGTGTGTGTGATTGTGTGTTTTTTGTCTCGGTGTGTGTGTTTTTTGTCTCGGTGTGTGTTTGTGTGTTTTTGTCTGTGTTGTTATGTGTCGACGCGGGTTGAGGAGCGGACCTGCGTCTGACTGAACCCAGCGCTAAAATAACCAGAAAGCGGGTTCCAATAACAAAACAATTTATTTTCCCCCTTTTGTGCAATACTCGGTGTACAAACATAAAACGCGTCTGTCTGGCGGAGTGAAGGACGGCGCGCTCTCCAGCGCCCAAAGGGATCGAAGCCCGGCGCCTCTGGACCCACGTTCACCGCCAAACACCCCCCAGGTGGACACGACAAACTGACTCTGTGAAGGATAGAAAAGGTGAGGTAAGTCAGCAGCTACAACTAATATCCTTCAAAGGCACACACTATCAGCAACACATTCAGGTCTGAATTTCAGCTTTATGTAAATGAGCAGCTTCTCACAACAGGTGGAGGATCATCAGTCCGCACACCACGGCAGTGAGAAGCGAGCTGCACAACTCTCATCAATATTCACATATACTGCGTAACAAAATACCAAATTACTGTTAACAATTATTCAGACAATCAAATCACCTCTGATGTGTGCTGACAGCATGTGTCCCTCACCCGTCCTCCTTCACAGGCACGATGTGTCAAACCCAGGCGCGGTCCTCAGCGTCTCACAAACGAACATCACAAGGTCGAGTTCCCGGCAATTCTGCTTGAATCACACATGACTTAAATGCAGAACGCCATCTCATTATCTGCTTCAGCTGAAAGTCTTTAAGTTTGCACGTGAGCATCATCCACAGGTGCTGCACATCACGTTGATGAGGGTGAAGGACTCTTCTGCCAGCACCTTCTCCACAGACAATAAATCAGTTTGCATACCACCTGGAGAGCAAAGAAAAGAAAAGAACACCAAAATGTCCAGCCAAACCCCCCCCCACACAACATGTGTGCGTGTTTTTTGTCTGTGTGTGTGTGTTTTTTGTCTCGGTGTGTGTTTTTGTCTGTTTTTTTTTGTCCGTGTGTGTTTGTGTTTTTTGTCTGTGTGTGTATGTTTTGTCTGTATGTCTGTGTGTGTTTGTGTGTTTTTGTCTGTGTGTGTGTTTGTGTGTTTTTTGTCTGTCTGTGTGTGGGTGTTTGTGTGTTTTTGTCTGTGTGTTTTTTGTCTGTCTGTGTTTGTGTGTTTTTGTCTGTGTGTGTGTGTTTGAACAACAGTCATCCTCAGATTTGCTCTTAAAAGGTTTATTTCTGTAAATGTCACAGTCATTGGGGTCAAAGGTCAGGATTATTTGTCTCCAGACGTGAGGTGTGTGGGTCCCTGTGTCGCCGACCGAATGCCCCCCCCTAAAAATCGATCCGCCTGCCGTCATTGTGCTTGGTGTCGTCAGCTGCGGTTCACCGATTTTCACCTCATTTCTGCTTCAAATTGACTTTCGAATGATTTCAGAGGTTTTACTTTGTCAATAATCACATTAATCCATTTGATCGCTTTGGGTGAAAAGAGTCAGACTCAGGGAGTCAGACTCAGACGAACTGCTGAGCTCTGAAATGACGCGTGCACAGTGGAGGCAGGGCGGACTGATTTTTAGGGGGGTCTTCGGTCAGCAACACCGGTTCTGGAGGCCCGTCCGTGAAGGTCGGCCCGACATGATCATTTTAAAAATTCATTTTGACAAAGGTCATGGAATCCGGTTCATGAAACCACCTCAGAGGTGAATCCCAGAAGCAGCCTGACAAGGTCAGCCAGAGGTCAGTCATTGGGGTGAAGGTCAGGGTCACTGGGCTTAAAGGTCAGAATGCCATGGCTGGTACTGTCTTCATGCCCGTGGGTACTATTAGCTGGTAATGAGTATTTTAACTAAGCTGATTCAACTGGTGACATCCTGAGTAAACATGTTATTGAAAGTGGGGTCAGAGGTCAAATGAAGAAAGAGAATTTTTGGTCAAACTCAGAATGTCAGCTATATGTTTTGTTAATCCACTTCTGTTTGTTTTCACTGATGACATAATAAGTAAGTTACTGGTAAGTTAGTGATAAGTTAGTGGTACATTAGTTGTACGTTAGTGGTACGTTAGTGGTAAGTTAGTGGTGGCACCGGCTGCTTGGTTTCCCGGCCAGTGAACACACTTGTTTCGGGAAGCCGTCCTCGGCGGACTTTCTCTTCTGACTTGTTTTTCTGATTTCTCTCTCGTCTTTTTTCTTCCTTCAGCTGTGTTGCTTCAGGAGCTCGGTAAGACATTTCCCTCTTTCTATCATTTCATCCCTTCTTTCTCTTCACTGTCACCTCCAAGCTCCTGACTGTTTTCAGATTTAGTAAAATAAATGTCTGCTGACCGTTTCAGATTAAAGTTCTAGAGATTTCCTCGATGTCTGATTCATATTAAAGTTCTAGAGATTTCCCCGATGTCTGCTTCATATTAAAGTTCTAGAGATTTCCTCGATGTCTGATTCAGATTAAAGTTCTAGAGATTTCCCCAATGTCTGCTTCATATGAAAGTTCTAGAGATTTCCCCAATGTCTGCTTCATATTAAAGTTCTAGAGATTTCCTCGATGTCTAATTCAGATTAAAGTTCTAGAGATTTCCCCGACGTCTGCTTCATATTAAAGTTCTAGAGATTTCCTCGATGTCTAATTCAGATTAAAGTTCTAGAGATTTCCTCGATGTCTGCTTCAGATTAAAGTTCTAGAGATTTCCTCGATGTCTAATTCAGATTAAAGTTCTAGAGATTTCCCCGATGTCTGCTTCATATTAAATTTCTAGAGATTTCCTCGATGTCTAATTCAGATTAAAGTTCTAGAGATTTCCTCGATGTCTGCTTCAGATTAAAGTTCTAGAGATTTCCTCGATGTCTAATTCAGATTAAAGTTCTAGAGATTTCCTCGATGTCTAATTCAGATTAAAGTTCTAGAGATTTCCCCGATGTCTGCTTCATATTAAAGTTCTAGAGATTTCCTCGATGTCTAATTCAGATTAAAGTTCTAGAGATTTCCTCGATGTCTGCTTCAGATTAAAGTTCTAGAGATTTCCTCGATGTCTAATTCAGATTAAAGTTCTAGAGATTTCCTCGATGTCTAATTCAGATTAAAGTTCTAGAGATTTCCTCGATGTCTAATTCAGATTAAAGTTCTAGAGATTTCCTCGATGTCTAATTCAGATTAAAGTTCTAGAGATTCCGCGATGTCTAATTCAGATTAAAGTTCTAGAGATTTCCTCGATGTCTAATTCAGATTAAAGTTCTAGAGATTTCCCCGATGTCTGCTTCATATTAAAGTTCTAGAGATTTCCTCGATGTCTAATTCAGATTAAAGTTCTAGAGATTTCCTCGATGTCTGCTTCAGATTAAAGTTCTAGAGATTTCCTCGATGTCTAATTCAGATTAAAGTTCTAGAGATTTCCTCGATGTCTAATTCAGATTAAAGTTCTAGAGATTTCCCCGATGTCTGCTTCATATTAAAGTTCTAGAGATTTCCTCGATGTCTAATTCAGATTAAAGTTCTAGAGATTTCCCCGATGTCTGCTTCATATTAAAGTTCTAGAGATTTCCTCGATGTCTAATTCAGATTAAAGTTCTAGAGATTTCCTCGATGTCTGATTCATATTAAAGTTCTAGAGATTTCCTCGATGTCTAATTCAGATTCAAGTTCTAGAGATTTCCTCGATGTCTGATTCATATTAAAGTTCTAGAGATTTCCTCGATGTCTAATTCAGATTCAGGTTCTAGAGATTTCCCAAAGCTGCAGTGACACAATAAATTATCAGGACTAAGTTTATGAAAGAACACAGAGATGAACTGATTATGACAGGACACAGAAAAACTGTCAATCAAAACCACAATATGAGTGAAATCAGAGTTTTGCTTCATAGCTTTTTTGGTCAGCTGTATATTTCCTAATTTATTTAATTTATTCAGATTTGATGCAGTTAATAAGTCAACAAATGGACAAAAACAGAGTTCATAAAGAACTGCAACATTTATTTAAGACAAATTATTAACAGTTATTAAATCAGAGTTACAGGAATGTGTCAAATCTAATTTATTGTTTCATCTCTTTGTATTTTTAGGTGGATTTGTCAAAACAGGTAAGAATGTGAACACCTGGATCCTGTTTCTGCATTTTCTGTTGTATGAAAATATTTGATTGATTTTAATTGATTCTTTTTGATTAGACAAACAGCTGTATGGTAAGTGTTTAAATTCATTTGACATCAAGCCAAGATTCATTACTCTGATGAAGCTTTTATTTACTGTATTTTCTGGCGTATAAGTCACACCTATTAAAAAATGCATCTTAAAGACGAAAACCCAGATACAGTCAGGCAAAGAAATATATGGTCCACGGTCAGTTTGTCAGGTTTTTCCACCTACAAAGACTGTAGAGGTCTGTTATTTTTATCGTAGGTTCACTTCAACTATGAGAGACAGAATAAAAAAAAAATCAGAAAATCACATTGTATGATTTTTAAATAATTAATTTGCATTTTATTGCATAAAATAAGTATTTGACCCCCTAGAAAAACAGAGCTTAACAACTGGTACAGAAACATTTGTCTGCCATTACAGAGTTCAGACCTTTCCTGTAGTTTTTCATCAGGTTTTCACACACTGCAGCAGGGATTTTGGTCCACTCCTCCATACAGATCTTCTCTAGATCTTTCAGGTTTGGAGTTTCAGCTCCCTCCAAAGATTTTCTATTGAGTTCAGGTCTGGAGACTGGCCAGGCCACTCCAGGACCTTGAAATGCTTCTTACAGAGCCCCTCCTTAGTTACCCTGGCTGTGTGTTTGGGGTCATTGTCATGCTGAAGACCCAGCCATGACCCATCTTCAATGCTCTTACTGAGGGAAGGAGGTTGTTTGCCAAAATCTCCCAATACATGATCCCATCCATCCTCCCTTCAATACGGTGCAGTCGTCCTGTCCCCTTTGCAGAAGAGCACCCCCAGAGTATGATGTTTCCACCCCCATGCTTCACGGTTGGGATGGTTTTCTTGGGGTTGTTCTCATCCTCTAAACATGGTAAGTGGAGTTGATTCCAAAAAGCTCTATTCTGGTCTCATCTGACCACATGACCTTCTCCCATGCCTCCTCTGGATCATCCAGATGGTCATTGGTGAACTTCAAATGGGCCTGGACATGTGCTGGCTTAAGCAGGGGGACCTTGCTGCCCTGCAGGATTTTAAACCATGACAGCATCATGTGTTACTAATGTAATCTTTGTGACTGTGGTCCCAGCTCTCTTCAGGTCATTGACCAGGTCCTCCTGTGTAGTTCTGAGCTTTCTCAGAATCATCCTTACCCCACAAAGTGAGATCTTGCATGGAATCCCAGACTGAGGGAGATTGACAGTCATCTTGTGTTTCTTCCACTTTCTACTAAATAATCATAACAGTTGTTGTCTTCTACCAAGCTGCTTGCCTGTTATCCTGTAGTCCATCCCAGCTTTGTGCAGGTCTACAGTTTTGTCCCTGGTGTCCTCAGACAGCTCTTTGGTCTTGGCTATGGTGGACAGGTTGGAGTGTGATTGATTGTGTGAACAGGTGTCTTTTATACAGGTAACAAGTTCAAACAGGTGCAATTAATACAGGTAAAGAGTGCAGAATAAGAGGGCTTCTTAAAGAAAAATTAACAGGTCTGTGAGAGACAGAATTCTTGCTGGTTGGTATTTCTGTGTAGGCTCTCAGTTGTCCAGGTGGTTTCCATAGTAGAGAAGCTTGAATCTTCGACTGGACTGGGTTGCTTGACGCAAGGACGTTTCGCTTCAAATCGCAGAAGCTTCCTCAGCTAAAATTCTTGCTCTGGTGGTCTGACTTCTGTCTTGACTCTTGTAGAGAAGAATAATCAAGAAGTCACAAAAGCTGGAATTTTAAACCTAACCAGATCCCTCCTACTGAGAGGCAGACTGCTATAGGCTAGTGACTAAACAATAGCTCTAATTAGCACCTATTGTGCTCTAGTTAGCACCCTCCTAATGACAGGGCAGCTGTCCCTCTCCTGATGGCTCCCTTGATGACTCTGCTGATGACGTGAATGACTCATTACCATGAACAAAAGACTGAAACTCCTTTGACCTGAGTACCCCATTGTAAACAGGGGATAAAGCGTGTCTCAGACCCCCTCCCCAATTAAGGCTGGGTTTCAGACATTTCACAAAGAATGCCTCCTTGACCCCTCTCTCAAACCATTTCTTCTCTCTGGCTAATATTTTAACTTCCTTGTCCTCAAACGTGTGGTTAGTGTCTTTAAGGTGGAGATGAACTGCAGACTGAGGTCCACTGGCGCCCTCTCTGCGGTGCTGGTATAGCCTTTTGTGTAACGGTTGCTTAGTCTCACCTATGTAGTGTTCGTTACAGTTTTCCTGACATCTGATAGAATACACTACATTGCTCTGTTTGTAACTAGGGATCCTGTCCTTAGGGTGAACTAATTTCTGTCTCAAGGTGTTAACCGGTTTAAAGTAAACTGGGATTTCGTGCTGTCTGAAGATCCTCTGTAGTTTTTCCCCTACTCCTGCAAAATAAGGGAGAGACACTCCTCTTCTTCTTGTCTCCATCTCCTGTCTATCTGGTCTCTTTGTTCTCTGGGACTTCTGCACTTTGTCCAGGGACCATCGTGGGTACCCACATACTGTGAGGGCTTTCCGTACAAGTTGTTGTTCTTTAGCCCTTCCCGCTGCAGTTGTGGGCACCTAGTAAGTAAGTAAGTAAGGTTTATTTATATAGCACCTTTCAAGATAGAAATCGCAAAGTGCTTCACATAAGAACAGAGAAATTAAAAACAGCAGAAACATAAAACCATAAAAACTAGGTAAAAGCCAGCCTATACAAAAGAGTCTTTAGCTTCACTTTAAATGTTTCAACACAGTCCACGGAGTGTAGGTCCAAAGGCAATGCATTCCACATTTTAGGCGCCACCACCTCGAAAGCACAGTCTCCTCTGGTCTTCAGTCTTGTCCTAGGCACAACCAATAGGCCCAGGTCCGAAGACCTCAGAGACCTACTTGTCACATATGGATGTAATAGCTCGGTGATATAAGATGGCATTTGACCATGCAGAGCTCTAAAAGTCAGTACTAGAATTTTAAATTGGAGTCTGAAATGGATGGGGAGCCAGTGCAAGGAGGAGAGGATTGGGGTTATATGTGACCTCTTTGATGACCTCGTCAGCAGCCTCGCAGCCGCGTTCTGAACCGTTTGTAAGTGGTCCAAAGAGGACTTGCTAAGGCTAAAAAATAGAGAGTTACAGTAATCCAAATGTGATGACACAAATGCATGAATGATCATTTCCATCTCCGCCCGAGACACAATGCTGCGCAGACGGGCAATATTGCGCAAATGGAAAAAACAAGACTGTGCCAGGCGGGTAACATACGCGTCAAAATTGAGGGAGTGATCGAACGTAACACCCAAGTTCCTCACTGCTGAGTGAACAAAAGGGGCCAGAGAACCAAGATTCCCAACCACAGTGGGAACAAACTCGTCAGGGGCACAAACAAGGACCTCAGTCTTTGCTATATTTAAGGACAAATAGTTGGCTGCCATCCAGTCACCAATAACCTCAACACAGTTCTGAAGAGCAGATACCCTAGAGACCGTTTGAGGAGTGAATGAGATGTACAGCTGGATGTCATCCGCATAACAGTGGTAGGAGACATCTTTAAAACTACTCAAGACATGACCAAGTGGGAGCAAATATAGAGCAAACAATACAGGTCCCAGAACAGAACCCTGAGGCACACCACAGGATAGCATGGCAGAGGAGGACATAAATTTACCAGCAGCAACAGCGAAAGTCCTGTGTGAAAGATAAGACAAAAACCAGTCCAGAGCAGACCCAGAAATGCCCACCCAAGTCCTTAGTCTCTCAACTAATACTCCATGATCCACCGTGTCAAAAGCTGCAGAGAGATCTAAAAGGACAAGCACAGAATATTCACCTGGATCTCTGCACATTAAAATATCATTTGAAACTCTGAGAAGGGCAGTTTCTGTAGAGTGCAAGTGACGGAACCCAGACTGGAGTTTATCAAGAATATTATGTTCAGCTAAAACCTAATTAAGCTGTTTGGCCACTTTCTCTAAGACTTTGGAAATAAAAGGCAACTTTGAAATTGGTCTAAAATTTTGAAGGAGTGAAGGATCAGCATTAGGCTTTTTTAAAAGAGGATGAATAACTGCCTGTTTAAAATACTGAGGGACATAACCGGAAAGCAGTGATCTAATTATTATCAATAAGACAACCGGGCCAATAGAATGGAAGACCTTTTTAAAAAAGGAGGTGGGGACGATATCAAGTGGGCAGGAGGAAGGTTTCAATCTGTCCACCAGACCAGTGAGCTCTTTCAGTGATATAGGTTTAAAACTATCCAGAACTGATGGCCGGGTAAGATAGAGGACAGGAAAACAAAGAGAGGGATTAATATTTGCCCTGATATCACGAATTTTACTGATAAAAAAGGACAAAAAATTGTCACAGTCTTCATTTGACTGAATGATAGCAGCAGGAGATGCAGGTGTAACAATGTCTCTGATTGTGTCAAACAAAATTTTTGGATTCTGTCGGCTGTTAGAAATTAAAGTGGAAAAATAAGCAGCCCTCACATCTTTCACCATATTATTAAAAGAGATTAAAAGCTCCTTTAAATGAAGGAGGTGGACCTGGAGCTTTGTAGATTTCCACAACCGCTCCACTTTCCCACATGATCTCTTAACACTACGAATACTGTCATTCATCCAGGGGGAGGAGTTATTCAGAGGGGCGTGTCTGGTTTTAAAAGGAGCCACTCTGTCCAAAATTGAGAGACAATGATGATTAAAAGAATTAACTAAAATATCAACATCATCTGAACTAAACAACTCATCAAGGTTAAAAGCAGCAGAAAATACATCTGCAGTAAAATGATTAAAAATGCGAGAGCAGATCACAGGAGGAGCAGACGGACAATCCAGATTAAGAGAGAAATTAAAGAGAATACAAACATGATCAGAAATAAAAATATCCTCAGAATAAATAGACTCAATATTAAGACCCAGAGTAAAAACAAGATCTAAAACATGACCTTTGCTGTAGGGCTCTGTGTTGAAGAGTCCTGATCACCCCGAGCTTGTGTTCAAGGGGGTGGTTTGAGCCAAAGAGCAGATATTGGTCAGTGTGAGTTGGTTTTCTGTTTGTTTTTCAGCTCATTTACAGAAAACCAACTCACACAAAGAGACCAGATAGACAGGAGATGGAGACAAGAAGAAGAGGAGTGTCTCTCCCTTATTTAGCAGGAGTAAGGGAAAAACTACAGAGGATCTTCAGACAGCACAAAATCCCAGTTTACTTTAAACCGGTTAACACCTTGAGACAGAAATTAGTTCACCCTAAGGACAGGATCCCTAGTTACAAACAGAGCAATGTAGTGTATTCTATCAGATATCAGGAAAACTGTAACGAACACTACATAGGTGAGACTAAGCAACCTTTACACAAAAGGCTATACCAGCACCACAGAGAGGGCGCCAGTGGACCTCAGTCTGCAGTTCATCTCCACCTTAAAGACACTAACCACACGTTTGAGGACAAGGAAGTTAAAATCTTAGCCAGAGAGAAGAAATGGTTTGAGAGAGGGGTCAAGGAGGCATTCTTTGTGAAACGTTTGAAACCCAGCCTTAACCGGGGAGGGGGTCTGAGACACGCTTTATCCCCTGTTTACAATGGGGTACTCAGGTCAAAGCAGTTTCAGTCTTTTGTTCATGGTAATGAGTCATTCACGTCATCAGGAGAGTCATCAAGGGAGCCATCATTAGAGGGACAGCTGCCCTGTCATTAGGAGGGTGTTAACTAGAGCACAATAGGTGCTAATTAGAGCTATTGTTTAGTCACTAGCCTATAGCAGTCTGCCTCTCGGTAGGAGGGATCTGGTTAGGTTTAAAACGCCAGCTTTTGTGACTTCTTGATTATTCTTCTCTACAAGAGTCAAGACAGAAGTCAGACCACCAGAGCAAGAATTTTAGCTGAGGAAGCTTCTGTGATTTGAAGTGAAACGTCCTCGCGTCAAGCAACCCAGTCCAGTCGAAGATTCAAGCTTCTCTACTATGCTGGTTGGTAGGTGATCAAATACTTATTTTATGCACTAAAATACAAATTAATTATTTAAAAATCAAACAATGTGATTTTCAGATTTTTTTTTCATTTCTGTCTCTCACAGTTGAAGTGAACCTACAATAAAAATAACATATAATAACAATAATGATAATAACAATAAAATAACTCTACATTCTTTGTAGGTGGGATAACTTACAAAACCAACAGTGGATCAAATACTTATTTTCCTCACTGTATAAGTCTCACCTTTTTCTGTATCATCAGCTCATTAATTTGTGGTTTGTGTGTATTGTAGATATTATTATTGCCTTTTATTATTTTATTATTGGAGTTTATTATGTTTAATGCTTTGATTCCTGTGAAACCTTGATAGAAATAGTTATTTTAATTATTATGAATAACAAACACATGATTTGTTGATATATAAGTTGTACCTGAGTATAAGTCTCAAGACCTCCCAAAGTAGAAAAACGTGACTTATACTCTGGAAAATGCAATATCTCACTGTGGCAGAAACATCCTCAGAAAAAAAGGGCGGAAAATATATTGATTCAATCAATATTTCTGCACTTTAAAGGAAACAGGGATTTTTTCTCAATTACAGTAGAATTTAATAACACAAAGAATTTGTGGCGGAGCCTCAACGTTTGGTAAATTCTAACATGTCTCGAGTTACTGTTGTCAGTTTGGAGTTAACATAAATATTTATTGTTATTTTGAAAATCACAAACTACTGAGAAACCTGATGTTACCCATCGACATATTTACTCAAATAAAACCTTAGTGATCACCAGACCTAGGCTGTGCAAGGTACCATACCTAAGCTTTGATAGATAGCATACCTAGGCTGTGGTGGGTGCCATGCCTAGGCTGTGGTAGGTACCATACCTAGGCTTTGGTAGGTAACATACCTAAGCTGTGGTAGGTGCCATACCTAGGCTGTGGTAGGTGCCATGCCTAGGCTTTGATAGGTACCATACCTAGGCTTTGGTAGGTACCACACCTAGGCTGTGGTAGGTGCCATGCCTAGGCTTTGACAGGTAACATACCTAGGCTTTGATAGGTAATACACCTAGGCTGTGGTAGGTGCCATGCCTAGGCTTTGATAGGTGACATACCTAGGCTGTGGTAGGTGCCATGCCTAGGCCTTGATAGGTACCATACCTAGGCTGTGGTAGGTACCATGCCTAGGCTTTGATAGGTACCATACCTAGGCTTTGATAGGTAACATACCTAGGCTGTGGTAGGTGCCATGCCTAGGCCTTGATAGGTACCATACCTAGGCTGTGGTAGGTGCCATGCCTAGGCTTTGGTAGGTACCGTACCTAGGCTTTGATAGGTAACATACCTAGGCTGTGGTAGGTGCCATGCCTAGGCTTTGATAGGTACCATACCTAGGCTTTGGTAGGTAACATACCTAGGCTGTGGTAGGTGCCATGCCTAGGCTTTGATAGGTAACATACCTAGGCTTTGATAGGTAATACACCTAGGCTGTGGTAGGTGCCATGCCTAGGCTTTGATAGGTACCATACCTAGGCTGTGGTAGGTGCCATGCCTAGGCTTTGAAAGGTATCATACCTAGGCTTTGATAGGTACCATACCTAGGCTTTGGTAGGTACCATACCTAGGCTTTGGAAATTAAAGAAACTGCCAGTCAAGCCCATTTTAAGCTACATGTAAGTTCATAAACCTTCATTGGTTGAGAGACAGAAAGGTCTATTTATATTTGTCTGTTAGTTTGTATGTCTGTCTTTTTTCTTTGTTTGTACTTCTGTCTTTCTATTTGTTTTTGTTTATTTGTGCTTCTTTTTTGTCTATCTGTGTGTTTTTGGTTGTGTTATGATCTGGACTCAGAATGGAAGAAAGTAGAACTTGTGACAAAAAACAGTGAGAGACTCAGGATACAAAAGTAAAAAAAAAAAAATACAATTCAACTCAGAGGGAAAAATCAAAACCCACAGTACTGACAACACAGAGGGACGAACAAAAGCTTTAGACCCCCAACTCAAGACAAACAAGTCGTGGTATAAGTAAGATGACTAATAGACACACAGGTGTGAGTAATCACTAAAATAAAAAATAAAAAAAAAACAATGAAGTACTAAAGATGACCACACGAGGGCAGCATTACCAAAAGACAATATAATCTAAGACCATCATACAGTCAAATAAACATCTAAGAAAGAAACGCAAAGAGTGAACAGAGACACTTAGAATGTGAACACATAAAAAGACATTACTAAAGAGAAACTCCAAGAGGCATCAGATGAGGGAGAAGTCAGGATTCAAAAGTAACATGTGACAAAGAAGACCAAAACTCAACGTAACCAAGAACAAAATACCACGACCACGTCAAACATGAGCAGAATCCACATAAGCAGATAATCCAAAACCAATGAGGAAGAGAAATCCAGGCAGAGTGGACAGACGGCGTGAGACACAAGAGGTCAAGTGAAGGAGACGAAGCAGGAGGAAGGTGACAGGTGCACAGGGTGAAACACACACAGACTGATGAGCAAGTGCACCACACTTCATCCACACGCACGCACGCACGCACACACACACACACACACACACACACACACACACACACACACACACACACACACACACACACACACACACAGTAAACACAGAAAGTAAATGTGCAACAGAAAGACCCAGACAGACAGATGACGACTCAAGAGGTGAAACAGATCTAATTAAATACACACACGGCCGCGGGACTAGAGGGTGTGACTAACAGACTAGAACGGAAAAATGACATCAAACCACAAAAGAACCCAGCCGGCCGGGCCGCTGGGTGCAACCACTACAATATTAGAAGGTTGGCAGCCTCACTGCAGCAGTTTCTTTTATTTCCCAGGATTTCAAAGAAATATTGGCAACAAAACTCATTGTTAAGAACAATTCACATTTTATTTTCAGTCGTAAATTATTTCGATATCACTGAGGTATCACACAGTCATGTTTGTTTTTGTTTGTTTGTGCTTCTGTTTAAGTCTTTCTCTTTGTTTGTTTTTGTTTGTTTGTGCTTCTGTTTAAGTCTTTCTCTTTCTCTGTTTTTGTTTGTTTGTGCTTCTGTTTAAGTCTTTCTCTTTGTTTGTTTGTTTTTGTTTGTTTGTGCTTCTGTTTAAATCTTTCTCTTTCTCTGTTTTGTTTGTTTGTGCTTCTGTTTAAGTCTTTCTCTTTCTCTGTTTGTTTTTGTTTGTTTGTGCTTCTGTTTAAGTCTTTCTCTTTGTTTGTTTTTGTTTGTTTGTGCTTCTGTTTAAGTCTTTCTCTTTCAATGTTTTTGTTTGTTTGTGCTTCTGTTTAAGTCTTTCTCTTTGTTTGTTTGTTTTTATTTGTTTGTGCTTCTGTTTAAGTCTTTCTCTTTCTCTGTTTGTTTGTTTGTGCTTCTGTTTAAGTCTTTCTCTGTTTTTGTTTGTTTGTGCTTCTGTTTAACTATTTCTCTTTGTTTGTTTTTGTTTGTTTGTGCTTCTGTTTAACTCTTTCTCTTTGCTTGTTTGTGCTTCTGTTTAAGTCTTTCTCTTTCTCTGTTTGTTTTTGTTTGTTTGTGCTTCTGTTTAAATCTTTCTCTTTGTTTTTGTTTGTTTGTGCTTCTGTTTAAGTCTTTCTCCTTGATTTTGTTTGTTTGTGCTTCTGTTTAAGTCTTTCTCTTTGTTTGTTTGTGCTTCTGTTTAAATCTTTCTCTTTGTTTTTGTTTGTTTGTGCTTCTGTTTAAGTCTTTCTCTTTGTTTGTTTGTGCTTCTGTTTAAATCTTTCTCTTTGTTTGTTTTTGTTTGTGCTTCTGTTTAAATCTTTCTCTTTGTTTGTTTTTGTTTGTGCTTCTGTTTAAATCTTTCTCTTTGTTTGTGCTTCTGTTTAAGTCTTTCTCTTTCTCTGTTTTTGTTTGTTTGTGCTTCTGTTTAAGTCTTTCTCTTTGTTTGTGCTTCTGTTTAAATCTTTCTCTTTGTTTGTTTTTGTTTGTTTGTGCTTCTGTTTAAGTCTTTCTCTTTCTCTGTTTTTGTTTGTTTGTGCTTCTGTTTAAGTCTTTCTCTTTCTCTGTTTTTGTTTGTTTGTGCTTCTGTTTAAATCTTTCTCTTTGTTTGTTTTTGTTTGTTTGTGCTTCTGTTTAAGTCTTTCTCTTTGTTTGTTTGTGCTTCTGTTTAAGTCTTTCTCTTTCTCTGTTTTTGTTTGTTTGTGCTTCTGTTTAAATCTTTCTCTTTGTTTGTTTGTGCTTCTGTTTAAGTCTTTCTCTTTCTCTGTTTTTGTTTGTTTGTGCTTCTGTTTAAATCTTTCTCTTTGTTTGTTTTTGTTTGTTTGTGCTTCTGTTTAAGTCTTTCTCTTTGTTTTTGTTTGTTTGTGCTTCTGTTTAAGTCTTTCTCTTTGTTTGTTTGTGCTTCTGTTTAAATCTTTCCTCTTTGTTTGTTTTTGTTTGTTTGTGCTTCTGTTTAAATCTTTCTCTTTGTTTGTTTGTGCTTCTGTTTAAGTCTTTCTCTGTTTTTGTTTGTTTGTGCTTCTGTTTAAGTCTTTCTCTTTGTTTGTGCTTCTGTTTAAATCTTTCTCTTTGTTTGTTTTTGTTTGTTTGTGCTTCTGTTTAAGCCTTTCTCTTTCTCTGTTTTTGTTTGTTTGTGCTTCTGTTTAAATCTTTCTCTTTGTTTGTTTTTGTTTGTTTGTGCTTCTGTTTGTCTTTCTCTTTGTTTGTTTGTGCTTCTGTTTAAGTCTTTCTCTTTCTCTGTTTTTGTTTGTTTGTGCTTCTGTTTAAATCTTTCTCTTTGTTTTTGTTTGTTTGTGCTTCTGTTTAAGTCTTTCTCTTTGTTTTTGTTTATTTGTGCTTTTGTTTAAGTCTTTCTCTTTGTTTTTTGTGCTTCTGTTTAAATCTTTCTCTTTGTTTGTTTTTGTTTGTTTGTGCTTCTGTTTAAATCTTTCTCTTTGTTTGTTTTTGTTTGTTTGTGCTTCTGTTTAAGTCTTTCTCTTTGTTTGTTTGTGCTTCTGTTTAAGTCTTTCTCTGTTTTTGTCTGTTTTTGCTTCTGTTTAAGTCTTTCTCTTTCTCTGTTTTTGTTTGTTTGTGCTTATGTTTAAATCTTTCTCTTTGTTTGTTTTTGTTTGTTTGTGCTTCTGTTTAAGTCTTTCTCTTTGTTTGTTTGTGCTTCTGTTTAAGTCTTTCTCTTTCTCTGTTTGTTTTTGTTTGTGCTTCTGTTTAAATCTTTCTCTTTGTTTGTTTTTGTTTGTTTGTGCTTCTGTTTAAGTCTTTCTCTTTGTTTTTGTTTGTTTGTGCTTCTGTTTAAGTCTTTCTCTTTGTTTGTTTGTGCTTCTGTTTAAATCTTTCTCTTTGTTTGTTTTTGTTTGTTTGTGCTTCTGTTTAAATCTTTCTCTTTGTTTGTTTGTGCTTCTGTTTAAGTCTTTCTCTTTGTTTGTTTGTTTGTTTGTTTGTTTGTGCTTCTGTTTAAGTCTTTCTCTTTCTCTGTTTTGTTTGTTTGTGCTTCTGTTTAAGTCTTTCTCTTTGTTTGTGCTTCTGTTTAAATCTTTCTCTTTGTTTGTTTTTGTTTGTTTGTGCTTCTGTTTAAGTCTTTCTCTTTGTTTGTTTGTTTGTTTGTTTGTGCTTCTGTTTAAGTCTTTCTCTTTGTTTGTTTTTGTTTGTTTGTGCTTCTGTTTAAGTCTTTCTCTTTGTTTGTTTGTTTGTTTGTTTGTGCTTCTGTTTAAGTCTTTCTCTTTCTCTGTTTTTGTTTGTTTGTGCTTATGTTTAAATCTTTCTCTTTGTTTGTTTTTGTTTGTTTGTGCTTCTGTTTAAGTCTTTCTTTTCT